>NC_089849.1:1560000-1691116 GCF_035609145.1 Eleutherodactylus coqui | reverse complement strand
GTGGTGGCATCGATGCAGAGGTCAGAGTAGTGTCGGGAGGCATCAGGGCGGAGGCCGGAGCAGGGAAGAGAGGCATCGGGGTGGTGGCATCGATGCAGAGGTCAGAGTAGTGCCAGGAGGCATCGGGGCGGAGCAGGAAGGAGAGGCATCGGGTGGTGGCATCGATGCAGAGGTCAGAGTAGTATCAGGAGGCATCGGGGCGGAGGCCAGAGCAGGGAGGAGAGGCATCGGGGTGGTGGCATCGATGCAGAGGTCAGAGTAGTGTCAGGAGGCATCGGGCGGAGGGCGGAGTAGGGAGGAGAGGCATCGGGTGGTGGCATCGATGCAGAGGTCAGAGTAGTGTCAGGAGGCATCGGGACAGAGGCCAGAGCAGGGAGGAGAGGCATCTGGGTGGTGGCATCGATGCAGAGGTCAGAGTAGTGACAGGAGGCATCGGGGCGGAGCAGGGAGGAGAGGCATCGGGGTGGTGGCATCGATGCAGAGGTCAGAGTAGTGTCGGGAGGCATCAGGGCGGAGGCCGGAGCAGGGAGGAGAGGCATCGGGTGGTGGCATCGATGCAGAGGTCAGACTAGTGTCAGGAGGCATCGGGGCAGAGGCCGGAGCAGGGAGGAGAGGCATCGGGGTGGTGGCATCAATGCAGAGGACAGAGTAGTGTCAGGAGGCATCGGGGCGGAGCAGGGAGGAGAGGCATCGGGGTGGTGGCATCGATGCAGAGGTCAGAGTAGTGTCAGGAGGCATCAGGGCAGAGCAAGGAGTAGAGGCATCGGAGTGGTGGCATCGATGCAGAGGTCAGAGTAGTGTCAGGAGGCATCGGGGCAGAGCAGGGAGGAGAGGCATCAGGGTGGTGGCATCGATGCAGAGGTCAGAGTAGTGTCGGGAGGCATCAGGGCGGAGGCCGGAGCAGGGAGGGGAGGCATCGGGGTGGTGGCATCGATGCAGAGGTCAGAGTAGTGTCAGGAGGCATCGGGGTGGAGCAGGGAGGAGAGGCATCGGGGTGGTGGCATCGATGCAGAGGTCAGAGTAGTGTCAGGAGACATCGGGCGGAGGGCGGAGTAGGGAGGAGAGGCATCGGGTGGTGGCATCGATGCAGAGGTCAGAGTAGTGTCAGGAGGCATCGGGACAGAGGCCAGAGCAGGGAGGAGAGGCATCGGGGTGGTGGCATCGATGCAGAGGTCAGAGTAGTCTCAGGAGGCATCGGGGCAGAGCAGGGAGGAGAGGCATCGGGGTGGTGGCATCGATGCAGAGGTCAGAGTAGTGTCAGGAGGCATCGGGGCAGAGCAGGGAGGAGAGGCATCAGGGTGGTGGCATCGATGCAGAGGTCAGAGTAGTGTCGGGAGGCACCAGGGCGGAGGCCGGAGTAGGGAGGAGAGGCATCGGGTGGTGGCATCGATGCAGAGGTCAGAGTAGTCTCAGGAGGCATCGGGGCAGAGCAGGGAGGAGAGGCCTCGGGGTGGTGGCATCGATGCAGAGGTCAGAGTAGTGTCAGGAGGCATCGGGGCGGAGGCCAGAGCAGGGAAGAGAGGCATCGGGGTGGTGGCATCGATGCAGAGGTCAGAGTAGTGCCAGGAGGCATCGAGGTGGAGCAGAGAGGAGAGGCATCGGGTGGTGGCATCGATGCAGAGGTCAGAGTAGTATCAGGAGGCATCGGGGCGGAGGCCAGAGCAGGGAGGAGAGGCATCGGGGTGGTGGCATCGATGCAGAGGTCAGAGTAGTGTCAGGAGGCATCGGGCGGAGGGCGGAGTAGGGAGGAGAGGCATCGGGTGGTGGCATCGATGCAGAGGTCAGAGTAGTGTCAGGAGGCATCGGGGCAGAGGCCAGAGCAGGGAGGAGAGGCATCGGGGTGGTGGCATCGATGCAGAGGTCAGAGTAGTCTCAGGAGGCATCGGGGCAGAGCAGGGAGGAGAGGCCTCGGGGTGGTGGCATCGATGCAGAGGTCAGAGTAGTCTCAGGAGGCATTGGGGCGGGCAGGGAGAAGAGGCATCGGGGTGGTGGCATCGATGCAGAGGTCAGAGTAGTGTCGGGAGGCATCGGGGCGGAGGCCGGAGCAGGGAGGAGAGGCATCGGGGTGGTGGCATCGATGCAGAGGTCAGAGTAGTATCAGGAGGCATCGGGGCGGAGGCCAGAGAAGGGAGGAGAGGCATCTGGGTGGTGGCATCGATGCAGAGGTCAGAGTAGTGTCAGGAGGCATCGAGGTGGAGCAGAGAGGAGAGGCATCGGGGTGGTGGCATCGATGCAGAGGTCAGAGTAGTGTCAGGAGGCATCGGGCGGAGGGTGGAGTAGGGAGGAGAGGCATCGGGTGGTGGCATCGATGCAGAGGTCAGAGTAGTGTCAGGAGGCATCGGGGCAGAGGCCAGAGCAGGGAGGAGAGGCATCGGGGTGGTGGCATCGATGCAGAGGTCAGAGTAGTCTCAGGAGGCATCGGGGCAGAGCAGGCAGAAGAGGCATCGGGGTGGTGGCATCGATGCAGAGGTCAGAGTAGTGTCAGGAGGCATTGGGACGGAGGCCAGAGCAGGGAGGAGAGGCATCGGGGTGGTGGCATCGATGCAGAGGTCAGAGTAGTCCCAGGAGGCATTGGGGCAGAGCAGGCAGAAGAGGCATCGGGGTGGTGGCATCGATGCAGAGGTCAGAGTAGTGTCAGGAGGCATCGGGGCGGGCAGGGAGAAGAGGCATCGGGGTGGTGGCATCGATGCAGAGGTCAGAGTAGTGCCGGGAGGCATCAGGGCGGAGGCCAGAGCAGGGAGGAGAGGCATTTGGGTGGTGGCATCGATGCAGAGGTCAGAGTAGTGTCAGGAGGCATCGAGGTGGAGCAGAGAGGAGAGGCATCGGGGTGGTGGCATCGATGCAGAGGTCAGAGTAGTGTCAGGAGGCATCGGGCGGAGTAGGGAGGAGAGGCATCGGGTGGTGGCATCGATGCAGAGGTCAGAGTAGTGTCAGGAGGCATCGGGGCAGAGGCCAGAGCAGGGAGGAGATGCATCGGGGTGGTGGCACCGATGCAGAGGTCAGAGTAGTGTCAGGAGGCATCGGGCGGAGGGCGGAGTAGGGAGGAGAGGCATCAGGTGGTGGCATCGATGCAGAGGTCAGAGTAGTGTCAGGAGGCATCGGGACAGAGGCCAGAGCAGGGAGGAGAGGCATCTGGGTGGTGGCATCGATGCAGAGGTCAGAGTAGTGACAGGAGGCATCGGGGCGGAGCAGGGAGGAGAGGCATCGGGGTGGTGGCATCGATGCAGAGGTCAGAGTAGTGTCAGGAGGCATCGAGGTGGAGCAGAGAGGAGAGGCATCGGGGTGGTGGCATCGATGCAGAGGTCAGAGTAGTGTCAGGAGGCATCGGGCGGAGGGTGGAGTAGGGAGGAGAGGCATCGGGTGGTGGCATCGATGCAGAGGTCAGAGTAGTGTCAGGAGGCATCGGGGCCGAGGCCAGAGCAGGGAGGAGAGGCAACGGGGTGGTGGCATCGATGCAGAGGTCAGAGTAGTGTCGGGAGGCATCGGGCGGAGGCCGGAGTAGGGAGGAGAGGCATTGGGTGGTGGCATCGATGCAGAGGTTACAGTAGTGTCAGGAGGCATCAGGGCAGAGGCCAGAGCAGGGAGGAGAGGCATCGCGGTGGTGGCATTGATGCAGAGGTCAGAGTTGTGTCAGGAGGCATTGGGGCGGAGGCCAGAGCAGGGAGGAGAGGCATCGGGGTGGTGGCATCGATGCAGAGGTCAGAGTAGTGTCAGGAGGCATCAGGGCAGAGCAAGGAGTAGAGGCATCGGAGTGGTGGCATCGATGCAGAGGTCAGAGTAGTGTCAGGAGGCATCGGGGCAGAGCAGGGAGGAGAGGCATCAGGGTGGTGGCATCGATGCAGAGGTCAGAGTAGTGTCGGGAGGCATCAGGGCGGAGGCCGGAGTAGGGAGGAGAGGCATCGGGTGGTGGCATCGATGCAGAGGTCAGAGTAGTGTCAGGAGGCATCGGGGCAGAGGTCGGAGCAGGGAGGGGAGGCATCGGGGTGGTGGCATCGATGCAGAGGTCAGAGTAGTGTCAGGAGGCATCGGGGTGGAGCAGGGAGGAGAGGCATCGGGGTGGTGGCATCGATGCAGAGGTCAGAGTAGTGTCAGGAGACATCGGGCGGAGGGCGGAGTAGGGAGGAGAGGCATCGGGTGGTGGCATCGATGCAGAGGTCAGAGTAGTGTCAGGAGGCATCGGGACAGAGGCCAGAGCAGGGAGGAGAGGCATCTGGGTGGTGGCATCGATGCAGAGGTCAGAGTAGTGACAGGAGGCATCGGGGCGGAGCAGGGAGGAGAGGCATCGGGGTGGTGGCATCGATGCAGAGGTCAGAGTAGTGTCAGGAGGCATCAGGGCAGAGCAAGGAGTAGAGGCATCGGAGTGGTGGCATCGATGCAGAGGTCAGAGTAGTGTCAGGAGGCATCGGGGCAGAGCAGGGAGGAGAGGCATCAGGGTGGTGGCATCGATGCAGAGGTCAGAGTAGTGTCGGGAGGCATCAGGGCGGAGGCCGGAGCAGGGAGGGGAGGCATCGGGGTGGTGGCATCGATGCAGAGGTCAGAGTAGTGTCAGGAGGCATCGGGGTGGAGCAGGGAGGAGAGGCATCGGGGTGGTGGCATCGATGCAGAGGTCAGAGTAGTGTCAGGAGACATCGGGCGGAGTAGGGAGGAGAGGCATCGGGTGGTGGCATCGATGCAGAGGTCAGAGTAGTGTCAGGAGGCATCGGGACAGAGGCCAGAGCAGGGAGGAGAGGCATCGGGGTGGTGGCATCGATGCAGAGGTCAGAGTAGTCTCAGGAGGCATCGGGGCAGAGCAGGGAGGAGAGGCATCGGGGTGGTGGCATCGATGCAGAGGTCAGAGTAGTGTCAGGAGGCATCGGGGCAGAGCAGGGAGGAGAGGCATCAGGGTGGTGGCATCGATGCAGAGGTCAGAGTAGTGTCGGGAGGCACCAGGGCGGAGGCCGGAGTAGGGAGGAGAGGCATCGGGTGGTGGCATCGATGCAGAGGTCAGAGTAGTCTCAGGAGGCATCGGGGCAGAGCAGGGAGGAGAGGCCTCGGGGTGGTGGCATCGATGCAGAGGTCAGAGTAGTGTCAGGAGGCATCGGGGCGGAGGCCAGAGCAGGGAAGAGAGGCATCGGGGTGGTGGCATCGATGCAGAGGTCAGAGTAGTGCCAGGAGGCATCGGGGCGGACCAGGAAGGAGAGGCATCGGGTGGTGGCATCGATGCAGAGGTCAGAGTAGTATCAGGAGGCATCGGGGCGGAGGCCAGAGCAGGGAGGAGAGGCATCGGGGTGGTGGCATCGATGCAGAGGTCAGAGTAGTGTCAGGAGGCATCAGGGCAGAGCAAGGAGTAGAGGCATCGGAGTGGTGGCATCGATGCAGAGGTCAGAGTAGTGTCAGGAGGCATCGGGGCAGAGCAGGGAGGAGAGGCATCAGGGTGGTGGCATCGATGCAGAGGTCAGAGTAGTGTCGGGAGGCATCAGGGCGGAGGCCGGAGTAGGGAGGAGAGGCATCGGGTGGTGGCATCGATGCAGAGGTCAGAGTAGTGTCAGGAGGCATCGGGGCAGAGGTCGGAGCAGGGAGGGGAGGCATCGGGGTGGTGGCATCGATGCAGAGGTCAGAGTAGTGTCAGGAGGCATCGGGGTGGAGCAGGGAGGAGAGGCATCGGGGTGGTGGCATCGATGCAGAGGTCAGAGTAGTGTCAGGAGACATCGGGCGGAGGGCGGAGTAGGGAGGAGAGGCATCGGGTGGTGGCATCGATGCAGAGGTCAGAGTAGTGTCAGGAGGCATCGGGACAGAGGCCAGAGCAGGGAGGAGAGGCATCTGGGTGGTGGCATCGATGCAGAGGTCAGAGTAGTGACAGGAGGCATCGGGGCGGAGCAGGGAGGAGAGGCATCGGGGTGGTGGCATCGATGCAGAGGTCAGAGTAGTGTCAGGAGGCATCAGGGCAGAGCAAGGAGTAGAGGCATCGGAGTGGTGGCATCGATGCAGAGGTCAGAGTAGTGTCAGGAGGCATCGGGGCAGAGCAGGGAGGAGAGGCATCAGGGTGGTGGCATCGATGCAGAGGTCAGAGTAGTGTCGGGAGGCATCAGGGCGGAGGCCGGAGCAGGGAGGGGAGGCATCGGGGTGGTGGCATCGATGCAGAGGTCAGAGTAGTGTCAGGAGGCATCGGGGTGGAGCAGGGAGGAGAGGCATCGGGGTGGTGGCATCGATGCAGAGGTCAGAGTAGTGTCAGGAGACATCGGGCGGAGGGCGGAGTAGGGAGGAGAGGCATCGGGTGGTGGCATCGATGCAGAGGTCAGAGTAGTGTCAGGAGGCATCGGGACAGAGGCCAGAGCAGGGAGGAGAGGCATCGGGGTGGTGGCATCGATGCAGAGGTCAGAGTAGTCTCAGGAGGCATCGGGGCAGAGCAGGGAGGAGAGGCATCGGGGTGGTGGCATCGATGCAGAGGTCAGAGTAGTGTCAGGAGGCATCGGGGCAGAGCAGGGAGGAGAGGCATCAGGGTGGTGGCATCGATGCAGAGGTCAGAGTAGTGTCGGGAGGCACCAGGGCGGAGGCCGGAGTAGGGAGGAGAGGCATCGGGTGGTGGCATCGATGCAGAGGTCAGAGTAGTCTCAGGAGGCATCGGGGCAGAGCAGGGAGGAGAGGCCTCGGGGTGGTGGCATCGATGCAGAGGTCAGAGTAGTGTCAGGAGGCATCGGGGCGGAGGCCAGAGCAGGGAAGAGAGGCATCGGGGTGGTGGCATCGATGCAGAGGTCAGAGTAGTGCCAGGAGGCATCGGGGCGGACCAGGAAGGAGAGGCATCGGGTGGTGGCATCGATGCAGAGGTCAGAGTAGTATCAGGAGGCATCGGGGCGGAGGCCAGAGCAGGGAGGAGAGGCATCGGGGTGGTGGCATCGATGCAGAGGTCAGAGTAGTGTCAGGAGGCATCGGGCGGAGGGCGGAGTAGGGAGGAGAGGCATCGGGTGGTGGCATCGATGCAGAGGTCAGAGTAGTGTCAGGAGGCATCGGGACAGAGGCCAGAGCAGGGAGGAGAGGCATCGGGGTGGTGGCATCGATGCAGAGGTCAGAGTAGTCTCAGGAGGCATCGGGGCAGAGCAGGGAGGAGAGGCATTGGGGTGGTGGCATCGATGCAGAGGTCAGAGTAGTGTCAGGAGGCATCGGGGCGGAGGCCAGAGCAGGGAGGAGAGGCATTTGGGTGGTGGCATCGATGCAGAGGTCAGAGTAGTGTCAGGAGGCATCGAGGTGGAGGAGAGAGGAGAGGCATCGGGGTGGTGGCATCGATGCAGAGGTCAGAGTAGTGTCAGGAGGCATCGGGCGGAGGGTGGAGTAGGGAGGAGAGGCATCGGGTGGTGGCATCGATGCAGAGGTCAGAGTAGTGTCAGGAGGCATCGGGGCAGAGGCCAGAGCAGGGAGGAGATGCATCGGGGTGGTGGCACCGATGCAGAGGTCAGAGTAGTGTCAGGAGGCATCGGGATGGAGGCCAGAGCAGGGAGGAGAGGCATCGGGGTGGTGGCATCGATGCAGAGGTCAGAGTAGTCTCAGGAGGCATCGGGGCAGAGCAGGCAGGAGAGGCATCGGGGTGGTGGCATCGATGCAGAGGTCAGAGTAGTGTCAGGAGGCATCGGGGCGGGCAGGGAGAAGAGGCATCGGGGTGGTGGCATCGATGCAGAGGTCAGAGTAGTGTCGGGAGGCATCAGGGCGGAGGCCGGAGCAGGTAAGAGAGGCATCGGGGTGGTGGCATCGATGCAGAGGTCAGAGTAGTGCCAGGAGGCATCGGGGCGGAGCAGGAAGGAGAGGCATCGGGTGGTGGCATTGATGCAGAGGTCAGAGTAGTATCAGGAGGCATCGGGGCGGAGGCCAGAGCAGGGAGGAGAGGCATCGGGGTGGTGGCATCGATGCAGAGGTCAGAGTAGTGCCAGGAGGCATCGGGGCAGAGGCCAGAAAAGGGAGGAGAGGCATCCGGGAGGTGGCATTGATGCAGAGGTCAGAGTAGTGTCAGGAGGCATTGGGGCGGAGGCCAGAGCAGGGAGGAGAGGCATCGGGGTGGTGGCATCGATGCAGAGGTCAGAGTAGTGTCAGGAGGCATCGGGGCAGAGCAGGGAGGAGAGGCATCGGAGTGGTGGCATCAATGCAGAGGTCAGAGTAGTGTCACGAGGCATCAGGCGGAGGCCTGAGTAGGGAGGAGAGGCATCGGGTGGTGGCATCGATGCACAGGTCAGAGTAGTATCAGTAGGCATCGGGGCGGAGGCCAGAGCAGGGAGGAGAGGCATCGGGGTGGTGGCATCGATGCAGAGGTCAGAGTAGTGTCAGAAGGCATCGGGGCGGAGCAGGGAGGAGAGGCATCGGGGTGGTGGCATCGATGCAGAGGTCAGAGTAGTGTCAGGAGGCATCAGGGCGGAGGCCGGAGCAGGGAGGAGAGGCATCGGGGTGGTGGCATCGATGCAGAGGTCAGAGTAGTCTCAGGAGGCATCGGGGCGGAGCAGGGAGGAGAGGCATCGGGGTGGTAGCATCGATGCAGAGGTCAGAGTAGTGTCAGGAGGCATCGGGGCGGAGGCCAGAGCAGGGAGGAGAGGCATCGGGGTGGTGGCATCGATGCAGAGGTCAGAGTAGTGTCAGGAGGCATCGGGCGGAGGCCAGAGCAGGGAGCAGGGGCATTGGGGTGGTGGCATCGATGCAGAGGTCAGAGTAGTGTCAGGAGCTATCGGGGCGGAGCAGGGAGGAGAGGCATCGGGGTGGTGGCATCGATGCAGAGGTCAGAGTAGTGTCAGGAGGCATCGGGTGGAGGGTGGAGTAGGGAGGAGAGGCATCGGGTGGTGGCATCGATGCAGAGGTCAGAGTAGTGTCAGGAGGCATCGGGCGGAGGCCAGAGCAGGGAGCAGGGGCATTGGGGTGGTGGCATCGATGCAGAGGTCAGAGTAGTGTCAGGAGGCATCGGGCAGAGGCCAGAGCAGGGAGGAGAGGCATCGGGGTGGTGGCATCGATGCAGAGGTCAGAGTAGTGTCAGGAGGCATCGGGCGGAGGCCAGAGCAAGGAGGAGAGGCATCGGGGTGGTGGCATGGATGCAGAGGTCAGAGTAGTGTCAGGAGGCATCGGGGCAGAGCAGGGAGGAGAGGCATCGGGGTGGTGGCATCAATGCAGAGGTCAGAGTAGTGTCAGGAGGCATCGGGGCGTCAGGAGGCATCGGTCGGAGGCAGGAGTAGGGAGGAGAGGCATCGGGTGGTGGCATTGATGCAGAGGTCAGAGTTGTGTCAGGAAGCATTGGGGCGGAGGCCAGAGCAGGGAGGAGAGGCATCGGGGTGGTGGCATCGATGCAGAGGTCAGAGTAGTGTCAGGAGGCATCGGGGCAGAGCAAGGCGGAGAGGCATCGGAGTGGTGGCATCGATGCAGAGGTCAGAGTAGTGTCAGGAGGCATCGGGGCGGAGCAGGGAGGAGAGGCATCGGGGTGGTGGCATCAATGCAGAGGTCAGAGTAGTGCGAGGCCAGAGCAGGGTTGAGTTGCATCAGGGTAGTGGCATTGATGCAGAGGTCAGAGTAGTGTCAGAAGGCTCTGAGGCGTCGGCCGGAGCAGGGTGGAGGAACAGCAGTGTGGTGGCTGGAGCAGGGTGAAGAGGCATCAGGGTGGTGACCGCTGCAAGGGGGAGGGGCATCAGTGTGGAGGCCGGTGTAGTTTCAGGAGGCATTGGGGCGGAGACCGGAGCAGGGAGGAGAGGCATCGGGGTGGTGGGATCGATGCAGAGGTCAGAGTAGTGTCAGGAAGCATCGGGGCGGAGGTCGGAGCAGGGACGTGAGGCGTCGGGTGGTGGCATCGATGCAGAGGTCAAAGTAGTGTCAGGAGGCATCGGGGCGGTGGCCTGAGCAGGATGGAGAAGCATCGGGGTGGTAGCTGGAGCAGGGTGAAGGGGCATCAGGGTGGTGACCAATGCAGGGGGGAGGGGCATCGGTGTGGAGGCCGGGGCAGTGTCAGTAGGCATCAGGGCTGAGGCCGGCGCAGGCGGGAGAGGCATCAGGGTAGAGGCCAGAGCAAGGTTGGGTTGCATCGGGGTGGTGACCGATGCGAGGAGGAGAGGCATCGGGGTGATGGCATCGATGCAGAGGTCAGAGTAGTATGAGGAGGCATCGGGGCGGTGGCCGAAGAGGGGAGGAGAGGCATCTGGGTGGTGGCATCGATGCAGAGGTCAAAGTAGTGTCAGGAGGCATCGGGGTGGTGGCCGGAGCAGGGTGGAGAAGCATCGGGGTGGTGGCTGGAGCAGGGTGAAGAGGCATCAGGGTGGTGACCGATGCAGGGGGGAGGGGCATCGGTGTGGAGGCTGGTGCAGCTTCAGAAGGCATCAGGGTGGAGGCCAGCACAGGCGGGAGAGGCATTGGGGCAGAGCAGGGTTGGGTTGCATCGGGGTGTTGACCGATATGGGGAGGAGAGGCATCGGGGTTGAGGTTTGAGCAGGGTGGAGAGGCATCGGTGCGGAGGCCGGAGCAGGGTGGAGGAGCATAGGGGTGGTGGCTGGAGCAGGGTGAAGGGGCATCTGGGTGGTGACTAATGCAGGGGGAGGGGCATCGGTGCAGAGGCGTGCAGTATCAGGAAGCATCAGGGCGGAGGCCGACACAGGCCGGAGAGCCATCGGGGTGGTGGCATCGATGCAGAGGTCAGACTAGTGTTGGGAGGCATCGGGGCAGAGCAGGGAGGAGAGGCATCGGGGTGGTGGCATGGATGCAGAGGTCAGAGTAGTGTCAGGAGGCATCGGGCGGAGGCAAGAGCAGGGAGGAGAGGCATCGGGGTGGTGGCATCGATGCAGAGATCAGAGTAGTGTCAGGAGGCATCGGGCAGAGGCCAGAGCAGGGAGGAGAGGCATCGGGGTGGTGGCATCGATGCAGAGGTCAGAGTAGTGTCAGGAGGCATCGGGCGGAGGCCAGAGCAAGGAGGAGAGGCATCGGGGTGGTGGCATGGATGCAGAGGTCAGAGTAGTGTCAGGAGGCATCGGGGCAGAGCAGGGAGGAGAGGCATCGGGGTGGTGGCATCGATGCAGAGGTCAGAGTAGTGTCAGGAGGCATCGGGGTGGTGGCATCGATGCAGAGGTCAGAGTAGTGTCAGGAGGCATCGGGGCAGAGGCCGGAGCAGGGAGGAGAGGCATCGGGGTGGTGGCATCAATGCAGAGGTCAGAATAGTGTCAGGAGGCATCGGGGCGGAGGCCGGAGTAGGGAGGAGAGGCATCGGGTGGTGGCATCGATGCAGAGGTTAGAGTAGTGTCAGGAGGCATCAGGGCAGAGGCCAGAGCAGGGAGGAGAGGCATCGGGGTGGTGGCATTGATGCAGAGGTCAGAGTTGTGTCAGGAAGCATTGGGGCGGAGGCCAGAGCAGGGAGGAGAGGCATCGGGGTGGTGGCATCGATGCAAAGGTCAGATTAGTGTCAGGAGGCATCGGGGCAGAGCAAGGAGGAGAGGCATCGGAGTGGTGGCATCGATGCAGAGGTCAGAGTAGTGTCAGGAGGCATCGGGGTGGTGGCATCGATGCAGAGGTCAGAGTAGTGTCAGGAGGCATCGGGGCGGAGCAGGGAGGAGAGGCATCGGGGTGGTGGCATCGATGCAGAGGTCAGAGTAGTGCGAGGAGGCATTGGAGCGGTGGCCGGAGCAGGATGGAGAAGCATCGGGGTGGTGGTTGGAGCAGGGTTAAGGGGCATCACGGTGGTGACCGATGCAGGGGGGAGGGGCATCGGTGTGGGGGCCGGTGCAGTGTCAGGGGGCATCAGGGCAGAGGCCTGCGCAGGCGGGAGAGGCATCAGGGCAGAGGCCAGAGCAGGGTTGGGTTGCATCGGGGTGGTGGCATTGATGCAGAGGTCAGAGTAGTGTCAGAAGGCTCTGGGGCGGTGGCCGGAGCAGGGTGAAGAGGCATCAGGGTGCTGACCGATGCAGGGGGGAGGGGCATCAGTGTGGAGGCCAGTGTAGTTTCAGGAGGCATTGGGGCGGAGACCGGAGCAGGGAGGAGAGGCATTGGGGTGGTGACATCGATGCAGAGGTCAGAGTAGTGTCAGAAGGCATCGGGGCGGAGGCCGGAGCAGGGACGAGAGGTATCGGGTGGTGGCATCGATGTAGAGGTCAGAGTATTATCAGGATGCATCGGGGCGGAGGCTGGAGCAGGGAGGAGAGGCATCCGGGTGGTGGCATCGATGCAGAGGTCAAAGTAGTGTCAGGAGGCATCGGGGCGGTGGCCGGAGCAGGATGGAGAAGCATCGGGGTGGTAGTTGGAGCAGGGTGAAGGGGCATCAGGGTGGTGACCAATACAGGGGGGAGGGGCATCGGTGTGGAGGCCGGTGCAGTGTCAGTAGACATCAGGGCTGAGGTCGGCGCAGGCAGGAGACGCATCAGGGCAGAGGCCAGAGCAGGGTTGGGTTGCATCGGGGTGGTGGCATTGATGCAGAGGTCAGAGTAGTGTCAGAAGGCACTGGGGCGGTGGCCGGAGCAGGGTGGAGGAGCAGCGGTGTGGTGGCTGGAGAAGGGTGAAGAGGCATCAGGGTGGTGACCGATGCAGGGGGGAGGGGCATCAGTGTGGAGGCCGGTGTAGTTTCAGGAGGCATTGGGGCGGAGACCGGAGCAGGGAGGAGAGGCATCGGGGTGGTGGGATCGATGCAGAGGTCAGAGTAGTGTCGGGCGGCATCGGGGCGGAGGCCGGAGCAGGGAGGAGAGGCATCGGGGTGGTGGGATCGATGCAGAGGTCAGAGTAGTGTCAGGAGGCATCGAGGCGGAGGCTGGAACAGGGAGGAGAGGCATCCGGGTAGTGGCATCGATGCAGAGGTCAAAGTATTGTCAGGAGGCATCGGGGCGGTGGCCGGAGCAGGATGGAGAAGCATCGGGGTGGTAGCTGGAGCAGGGTGAAGGGGCATCAGGGTGGTGACCAATGCAGGGGGGAGGGGCATCGGTGTGGAGGCCGGGGCAGTGTCAGTAGGCATCAGGGCTGAGGCCGGCGCAGGCGGGAGAGGCATCAGGGCAGAGGCCAGAGCAAGGTTGGGTTGCATCGGGGTGGTGACCGATGCGAGGAGGAGAGGCATCGGGGTGATGGCATCGATGTAGAGGTCAGAGTAGTATCAGGAGGCATCGGGGCGGTGGCCGAAGAGGGGAGGAGAGGCATCTGGGTGGTGGCATCGATGCAGAGGTCAAAGTAGTGTCAGGAGGCATCGGGGTGGTGGCCGGAGCAGGGTGGAGAAGCATCGGGGTGGTGGCTGGAGCAGGGTGAAGAGGCATCAGGGTGGTGACCGATGCAGGGGGGAGGGGCATCGGTGTGGAGGCTGGTGCAGTTTCAGGAGGCACCTGGATGGCACAGGCGGCAGAGGCATTGGGGCAGAGCAGGGTTGGGTTGCATCGGGGCGTTGACCGATATGGGGAGGAGAGGCATCGGGGTTGAGGTTTGAGCAGGGTGGAGAGGCATCGGTGCGGAGGCCGAAGCAGGGTGCAGGAGCATAGGGGTGGTGGATTCAGCAGGGTGAAGGGGCATCAGGGTGGTGACTAATGCAGGGGGAGGGGCATCGGTGCAGAGGCCGGTGCAGTATTAGGAGGCATCAGGGCGGAGGCCGACACAGGCGAGAGAGGTATCGGGGTGGTGGCATCGATGCAGAGGTCAGAGTAGTGTCGGGAAGCATCGGGGCGGAGGCCAGAGCTGGGAGGAGAGGCATCGGGGTGGTGGCATCGATGCAGAGGTCAGAGAAGTGTCGGGACGCATCGGGGCGGAGGCCAGAGCAGGGAGGAGAGGCATCGGGGTGGTGGCATCGATGCAGAGGTCAAAGTAGTGTCAGGAGGCATTGGAGCGGTGGCCGGAGCAGGATGGAGAAGCATCGGGGTGGTGGCTGGAGCAGGGTGAATGGGGCATCAGGGTGGTGACTAATGCAGGGGGGATGGGCATCGGTGCGGAGCAGGTGCAGTATCAGGAGGCATCAGGGCGGAGGCCGACACAGGCGGGAGAGGCATCGGGGCAGAGGCCAGAACAGGGTTGGGTTGCATCGGGGTGGTGACCGATGCAGGTAGGAGAGGCATCGGGGTGGAGGCCGGAGCAGGGAGGAGAGGCATCGGGGTGGTGGCATCAATGCAGAGGACAGAGTAGTGTCAGGAGGCATCGGGGCGGAGCAGAGAGGAGAGGCATCGGGGTGGTGGCATGGATGCAGAGGTCAGAGTAGTGTCAGGAGGCATCGGGGCAGAGCAGGGAGGAGAGGCATCGGGGTGGTGGCATGGATGCAGAGGTCAGAGTAGTGTCAGGAGGCATCGGGGCAGGGCAGGGAGGAGAGGCAGCGGGGTGGTGGCATCGATGCAGAGGTCAAAGTAGTGTTAGGAGGCATTGAAGCGGTGTCCGGAGCAGGATGGAGAAGCATCGGGGTGGTGGCTGGAGCAGGGTGAAGGGGCATCAGGGTGGTGACCGATGCAGGGGGGAGGGGCATTGGTGAGGAGGCCGATGCAGTGTCAGGAGGCATCAGGGCAGAGGCCAGCGCAGGCGGGAGAGGCATCAGGGCAGAGGCCAGAGCAGGGTTGGGTTGCATCGGGGTGGTGACCAATGCGGGGAGGAGAGGCATCAGGGTGGTGGCATTGATGCAGAGGTCAGAGTAGTATCAGGAGGCATTGGGGCGGAGGCTGGAGCAGGGAGGAGAGGCATCGGGGTGGTGGCATCGATGCAGAGGTCAGAGTAGTATCAGGAGGCATCGGGGCGGAGGCTGGAGCAGGGAGGAGAGGCATCCGGGTGGTGGCATCGATGCAGAGATCAAAGTAGTGTCCGGAAGCATCGGGGTGGTGGTCGGAGCAGGATGGAGAAGCATCGGGGTGGTGGCTTGAGCAGGGTGAATGGGGCATCAGGGTGGTGACCAATGCAGGGGGAAGGGGCATCGGTGTGGAGGTCGGTGCAGTGTCAGTAGGCATCAGGGCAGAGGCCGACGCAGGTGGGAGAGGCATCAGGGCAGAGGAGAGCAAGGTTGGGTTGCATCGGAGTGGTGACCGATGCGAGGAGGAGAGGCATCGGGGTGATGGCATCGATGCAGAGGTCAGAGTAGTATCAGGAGGCTTCAGGGCGGAGGCCGGAGCAGGGAGGAGAGGCATCCGGGTGGTGGCATCGATGCAGAGGTCAAAGTAGTGTCAGGAGGCATCGGGGCGGTGGCCGGAGCAGGGTGAAGAGGCATCGGGGTGGTGGCTGGAGCAGGGTGAAGAGGCATCAGGGTGGTGACCGATGCAGGGGGAAGGGGCATCGGTGTGGAGGCTGGTGCAGTTTCAGGAGGCATCAGGGTGGAGGCCAGCACAGGCAGGAGAGGCATCGGGGCAGAGCAGGGTTGCGTTGCATCGGGGTGTTGACCGTTGTGGGGAGGAGAGGCATCGGGGTTGAGGTTTGAGCAGGGTGGAAAGGCATCGGTGCGGAGGCCGAAGCAGGGTGGAGGAGCATAGGGGTGGTGGCTGGAGCAGGGTGAAGGGGCATCAGGGTGGTGACTAATGCAGGGGGGAGGGGCATCGGTGCAGAGCAGGTGCAGTATCAGGAGGCATCAGGGCGGAGGCCGACAGAGGCGGGAGAGGCATCGGGGCAGAGGCCAGAACAGGGTTGGGTTGCATCGGGGTGGTGACCGATGCAGGTAGAAGAGGCATCGGGGTGGAGGCTGGAGCAGAGAGGGGAGGCATTGGGGTGGTGGCATGGATGCAGAGGTCAGAGTAGTGTCAGGAGGCATCGGGGCAGAGCAGGGAGAAGAGGCATAGGGGTGGTGGCATCGATGCAGAGGTCAGAGTAGTGTCAGGAGGCATCGGAGCGGAGTAGGGAGGAGAGGCATCGGGGTGGTGGCATCGATGCAGAGATCAGAGTAGTGTCAGGAGGCTTCGGGCGGAGGCCGGAGTAGGCAGGAGAGGCATCGGGTGGTGGCATCGATGCAGAGGTCAGAGTAGTATCAGGAGGCATCGGGGCGGAGGCCGGAGCAGGTAGGAGAGGCATCAGGTTGGTGGCATTGATGCAGAGGTCAGAGTAGTGTCAGGAGGCATCGGGCGGAGGCCGGAGCAGGGACGAGAGGCATCGGGGTGGTGGCATCGATGCAGAGGTCAGAGTAGTGTCGGGAGGCATCGGGGTGGAGGCCAGAGCAGGGAGGAGAGGCATCGGGGTGGTGGCATCGATGCAGAGGTCAGAGAAGTGTCGGGACGCATCGGGGCGGAGGCCGGAGAAGGGAGGAGAGGCATCGGGGTGGTGGCATCGATGCAGAGGTCAGAGTAGTGTCAGGAGGCATTGGGGCGGAGGCCGGAGTAGGGAGGAGAGGCATCCGGGTGGTGGCATCGATGCAGAGGTCAAAGTAGTGTCAGGAGGCATCGGGGCGGTGGCCTGAGCAGGATGGAGAAGCATCGGGGTGATGGCTGGAGCAGGGTGAAGGGGCATCAGGTGGTGACCAATGCAGGGGGGAGGGGCATCGGGGTGGAGGCCGGAGCAGGTGTGCAGGAGGGAGGCAGGAGGGGCAGGGCAGGGGGTGATCTAGTAGTGTCAGGATGTACAGGAGGCATATTTGTTCGTGTTGTTCTAGGGAGTGGCAGGTGGGAGGCCGATGCAGTGTCAGGAGGCATCAGGGCAGAGGCCGGCGCAGGCGGGAGAGGCATCAGCGCAGAGGCCAGAGCAAGGTTGGGTTGCATCGGGGTTGTGACTGATGCGAGGAGGAGAGGCATCGGGGTGATGGCATCGATGCAGAGGTCAGAGTAGTATCAGGAGGCATCGGGGCGGAGGCCGGAGCAGGAAGGAGAGGCATCCGGGTGGTGGCATTGATGCAGAGTTCAAAGTAGTGTCAGGAGGCATCGGGGCGATGGCCGGAGCAGGGTGGAGAAGCATCGGGGTGGTGGCTGGAGCAGGGTGAAGAGGCATCAGGGTGGTGACCGATGCAGTGGGGAGGGGCATCGGTGTGGAGGCTGGTGCAGTTTCAGGAGGCATCAGGGTGGAGGCCAGCACAGGCAGGAGAGGCATCGGGGCAGAGCAGGGTTGGGTTGCATCGGGGTGTTGACCGATGTGGGGAGGAGAGGCATCGGGCTTGAGGTTGGAGCAGGGTGGAGAGGCATCGGTGCGGAGGCCGGAGCAGGGTGGAGGAGCATAGGGGCGGTGGCTGGAGCAGGGTGAAGGGGCATCCGGGTGGTGACTAATGCAGGGGGGAGGGGCATCGGTGCGGAGGCCGGTGCAGTATCAGGAGGTATCGGGGCGGAGGCCGATACAGGCGGGAGAGGCATCGGGGCAGAGGCCAGAACAGGGTTGGGTTGCATCGGGGTGGTGACCGATGCAGGTAGGAGAGGCATCGGGGTGGAGCAGGGTGGAGGAGCATCGAGATGGTGGCCGGTGCAGAATGGAGAGGCATCGGTGCGGAGGCAAGAGCAGTGTCAGGAGGCATCGAGGCGGAGGCCAGAGCAGGGTGGAGGAGCATCGGGGCGGAGGCCGGAGCAGGGTAGAGGAGCATAGAGGTGGAGGCCGGAGCAGGGTGGAGGAGCATCGAGGTGGAGGCCAGAGCAGGGTGGAGGAGCATCGAGGCGGAGGCTGGAGCAGGGTGGAGGAGCATCGAGGCGGAGGCCAGAGGAACATCGGGGTGGTGACTGATGCAGGGAGGAGAGGCATCGGGGTGGAGGCCAGCGCAGAGTGGAAAGGCATCGGTGCGGAGGCAAGAGCAGTGTCAGGAGGCATCGAGGCGGAGGCCGGAGCAGGGTGGAGGAGCATCGGGGTGGAGGCCGGAGCAGGGTGGAGGAGCATTGAGGCGGAGGCTGGAGCAGGGTGGAGGAGCATCGAGGCGGAGGCCGGAGGAACATCGGGGTGGTGACTGATGCAGGGAGGAGAGACATCGGGGTGGAGGCCAGCGCAGAGTGGAAAGGCATCGGTGCGGAGGCAAGAGCATCAGTGTAGGATAGCTAGATAAGCCTGATTGCTGCGTTCAGGATGGATTGGAGAGAGTTTAGTTAGAAGATTGATCGGTACAAAACTGCAGTTATCAATCCAAGGGGGGATCAGGGCAAAAATAAATGTTTTTGCTATTCCAAATGGTAATAAAGGGTGTGTTCTGGACCATGATGTTTGAGGTGACACACGTGAGCCAGAGATTCAATGTGGGGGGTGAAGGAAAGATGGGAGTCACATATGACAGCAGGCCAGTGGGCGTGCTGCCCAGGACTTATGGGGGTCCCAGACACTGAGATGGCCTTGTAGATACCTGGTCGTCTGGTAGGGTAGCTTGTCTCATGGCATCCCATATGGCTGCTAAGAAGTAGATTTTCCTTCCATCAGAGATGTCGCTGGTTGGAGGAGTACAGTAGCAGATAAGCCCGGTGATTACACGCTGATTAGGGATGTCTGGAATAGGCCCTTCCTCAAACATATAGTCTTCTCTTCCTTAGGCCGCCCTCACACAGGGTGTTTTTGCACAGCGTTTAGCGCTACGTTTTCAGCGCTGTGCCATACGCTGTACGAGGCTCCCATTCATTTCAGCGGGCGGCTCACACAGGGCTGAGAACGCTGCATGTTCTATTCTTGGGAGTTTTCAGCTGTGCGTCTCCCATTGAAATGAATGGGCAGCGGTTTCAGCTGTGCTGAAAACGCAGCGTTTTTGCAAACGCCCTGTGTGAGAGAGGCCTAAAGAGCAGCGCTCTTTGACAAGATCAGTGTTACGTCCACTCGGCGTGCTAAGGCGCCACTCCTCAGAACGGACGCAGGAGTGTCCATTTAAAACCGCAACAACTCTCATCATGTGTTCAATAGACCAATCTCACCTCTCCAGGCTAAGACAGAAGTATCCCTGTCCCTTACTAATCAGGGAAAGTGGGGAACCCCTGCCGAAAAGCAGGGTGATTGTCCTGATAAGGTTATCCTCACTGTCTTCATCTGGGACCTGGCTATCCCTGATCAGGAACCTGGAGAGATGCACTAAACACACAGAGCACGACTCTGTTCACACACACTGGACACAGAACAGGACAGATCACATCTCATGTCTGACCACCAGCACAGACATAACACACGTCACTGTTCACACCAACATACCAGGTTGTGCATACAACATGTAACAGGAACCCCACCCAGAGCTCACATGAAAACAGATGGTATACCATAGCCAAGTGTCCTCACACCAGGGGATAGAGAGTCAGCCACTGTGCTGACACAGGGAACAGTGTCAGGCATCACCCATGAGACACAAACATAGGACATCAGACGTCTGGGGGCCACACCTGCCCAGGGATAGGGAGAAACCTGCGGGCCGCCTGCACCTGTGTGGTCACCGTACCACACACTACACAATGCACACACACCAGAACACAGGGAGAGGAGGGACAGCAGGTGTCCAGACCGTCCTCAGGGGAGGAGAGAGGGACACTACAGACAAGCAGGCACACAGCAGCTCTGAGTGACATTAACAGTACAGCACTACAATGACCAGGAATCTATCCCAAGACCTTACTTGTATTTATCTGCAGCAGACCAGGGGGATTGGCTGGTGGAGAATACCACACCCAGCCAGTTCACTTACCCCCTTCCTGTGAAGGTGTCCACAAGAAAGCCTGTAGAGGTATTATTGTATCTTGACGCCACCAGGAAGTCCTGGTGGAGACAAGACTGACAGGGGGTGACAACGCCTGAACCTGATTGGCTGCAGAAAACGCTCTCCCAGCAAGTCCTGGCAGGCCACTAATCTGCTGCACTTCCAACTCGCCTTGCTGATGGAAATTGGCCGCTGGTGCTGTAAGTATCTGTGGCCAACAGCAACTGCTGCTGTAGCTGCGCGTTAGGTGCCGTCTGCCCCGTCTCCCGCCCTGAAGGAAGGTCCCTGCTGCTGCTATAACTGTGCATGGGGTCCCTGGGGCTGCGCTGTCCTCCTGCATTCAGGTTTTTGTTGAGGCTTGTGGCGCTCTGGGCTCCCTACTTCCCACCACGCTGCTTGGTGACATGCAGAAATGGGAAGGGGGGGGGGGGTCGCCAGCGGGGAAGCCTCTGCGGTGAAAGACAGCGAGTGCGGACCTTCCTTCAGGGACGGGAGAACAAGGACCAAATACAGCGTGAGCAGGGACCCAACGCACAGCGGCAGCAGCAGCGGGGGACAGCTACAGATACTTACAGCACCAGCAAGGCGAGACAGAACAGCAGCAGAATAGTGGCCTGCCGTGACCTGCAGCCAATGAGGTAGAGGGGGCGTCACACCCCTGGGAGCCTTGTCTCCACCAGGACTTCCTGCTGGCGTCAAGATACAATAATACCGCCTGTAGAACCACAAGTCCCAGATGCACAACCTTAACAATCAGCTACTCTCTGCGGCTCTAATGCAAACAGGCAGAGAGGGGCCCCAGAGAAGGAGGCCAGCTACAAAGAGAAGCGCAATGATCGGAGGGGTTCTAACAACTCATCAGGCAAGGGACATTTTGCTCGCCTTCTGCTGCTGCTGCGTAATAACGTGGGATTGTGGAAAGTTCTAAAAGATGTAATTATTAGTGACCTATAAAGGAGGATTTGGGTCTCTGCTTTATGACAATAGAAGTCGTGAGGCCGCCTCCAAACAAGAGCCGACCGCTTCAAAGAAAGTGGCAGGATTTAGGAAATCTTAGCGAGACTTATCCCCAAGTCCATTGTGTCTTCCCAGTTATTGATTGGATGAAGTAGGGTTACAGCTGTGCCAAAAACTACTGAGTACTCAGAGGATCTGTAATACGGACACACCCGTCTAATACCCCTCCCCCCCCCCGTCTTATAATAGTTACCCTGCAAGAAATACCCCCAAATGACCTGAACCGTCTCCCTAGGATTCCTTCATATCAAGTAATATAGCCACACAGTGTATATATAATACTACAGTATATATAATGTAGCCACACAGTGTATATATAATACTACAGTATATATAATGTAACCACACAGTGTATATATAATACACAGATCATTCACCTCGGGATAATATCACACGTATCACCCCTCATATATAACATACAGAGATCATTCACCTCAGGGTAATATCACACATATCACCCCTCATATATAACATACACAGATCATTCACCTCAGGGTAATATTACACATATCACCCCTCATATATAAAATACAGAGATCATTCACCTCAGGGTAATATCACACGTATCACCCCTCATATATAACATACAGAGATAATTGATCTCAGGGTAATATCACACATATCACCTTTCATATATAAAATACAGAGATCATTCACCTCGGAGTAATATCACACATATCACCTCTCATATATAACATACACGGATCATTGACCTCAGGGTAATATCACACATATAACCCCTCATATATGGCATACAGAGATCATTCACCTCGGGGTAATATCACACGTATCACCCCTCATATATAAAAAACAGAGATCATTGACCTCAGGGTAATATCACACATATTACCCCTCATATATGGCATACAGAAATCATTTACCTCAGGGTAATATCACACATATTACCCGCCATATATAACATACAGAGATAATTTACCTCAGGGTAATATCACATAAATCACCCCTTATATATAACATACAGAGATCATTCACCACAGGGTAATATCACACATATCACCCCTCATACATAACATAGAGAAATGATGCACCTTGGGGTAATATCACACGCATCACTCCTCATATATAACATACAGAGATCATTCACCTGGGGGTAATATCACACAAATCACTCACTTCAGGGTAATATCACACGTATCACCCCTCATATATAACATACAGAAATCATTTACCTCAGCGTAATATCACACGTATCACCCCTCATATATAACATAGAGAGATAATTGATTTCAGGGTAATATCACACATATCACATTTCAAATATAACATACAGAGATCATTCACTTCGGAGTAATATCACCCCTCGTATATAACATACACAGATCATTGACCTCAGGGTAATATCACACATATAACCCCTCATATATGGCATACAGAGATCATTTACCTCAGGGTAATATCACACATATCACTCATCATATATATCATACAGAGATCATTCACCTCAGGGTAATATCACCCATATCACCCCCCATATATACCATAGAGAGACCATTTACCTCAGGGTAATATCACACGTATCACTCCTCATATATAACATACAGAGATCATTCACCTGGGGGTAATATCACACATATCACCCCTTATAAATAACATACACAAATCACTCACTTCAGGGTAATATCACACGTATCACCCCTCATATATAACATACAGAAATCATTGACCTCAGGGTAATATCACACATATCACCTCTCATATATAACATACAGAGAT
This sequence comes from Eleutherodactylus coqui, assembly GCF_035609145.1. NCBI lineage: Eukaryota > Metazoa > Chordata > Amphibia > Anura > Eleutherodactylidae > Eleutherodactylus > Eleutherodactylus coqui. The sequence goes on along the minus strand of NC_089849.1, from coordinate 1,668,903 downwards.
CATTCACCTCAGGGTAATATCACACATATAACCCCTGATACACGGCATACAGAGATAATTTACCTCAGGATAATATCACACGTATTACTCCTCATATATAACATAGAGACATCATTCACCTCGGAGTAATATCACACATATCACTCCTCATATATAACATACCGAGATCATTCACCTCAGGGTAATATCACACATATCACCCCTCATATATAATAGACAGAGATCATTCACCTCAGGGTAATATCGCACATATCACCCCCCATATATAACATACAGAGATCATTTACCTCAGGGTAATATCACACATATCACCCCTCATATATAACATACAGAGATCATTCAGCTCAGGGTAATATAACACATATCACCCCTCAAATATAACATACAGAGATCATTCACCTCAGGGTAATATTACACATATCACCCCTCATATATAACATACAAAGATCATTCACCTCCGGGTAATATTACACATATCACCCCCCATACATAACATAGAGAAATGATTCACCTTGGGGTAATATCACACGTATCACTCCTCATATATAACATATAGAAATCATTGACCTCAGGGTAATATCACACATATCACCTTTCATATATAACATACAGAGATCATTCACCTTGAAGTAATATCACACATATCTCCCCTCATATATAACATACAGAGATCATTGACCTCAGGGTAATATCACACATATAACCCCTCATATATGGCATACAGAGATCATTCACCTCAGGGACATATCACACGTATCACTCCTCATATATAACATACAGAGATCATTGACCTCACAGTAATATCACACATATCACCTTTCATATATAACATACAGAGATCATTCACCTCGGAGTAAAATCACACATATCACCCCTCATATATAAAATACAGAGATCATTCACCTCGGGGTAATATCACACATATCAGCAGTCATATATAACATAAAGTGATCATTCACCTCAGGGTAATATCACACGTATCATCCCTCATATATAACATACAGAGATCATTCACCTCAGGGTAATATCACACGTATGACGCCTTATATATAACATACAGAGATCATTTACCTCAGGGTAATATCATACGTAACAGCAGCCATATATAACGTACAGAGATCATTTACCTCAGGGTAATATCACACGTATCAGCAGTCATATATAACATAAAGTGATCATTCACCTCAGGGTAATATCCCACATATCAGCAGTCATATATAACATACAGAGATCATTCACCTCAGGGTAATATCACACGTATCATCCCTCATATATAACATACAGAGATCATTCACCTCAGGGTAATATCACACGTATGACCCCTCATATATAGCATACAGAGATCATTCACCTCAGGGTAATATCACACGTATCAGCAGTCATATATAACATACAGAGATCATTCACCTCAGGGTAATATCACACGTATCAGCAGTCATATATAACATACAGAGATCATTCACCTCAGGGTAATATCACAAGTATCGGCAGTCATATATAACATACAGAGATCATTCACCTCAGGGTAATATCACAAGTATCAGCAGTCATATATAACATACAGAGATCATTCACCTCAGGGTAATATCACACGTATCAGCAGTCATATATAACATACACAGATCATTGACCTCAGGGTAATATCACACATATAACCCCTCATATATGGCATACAGAGATCATTTACCTCAGGGTAATATCACACGTATCACCCCTCATATATAACATACAGAGATCATTAACCTCGGCGTAATATCACACGTATCACTCCTCATATATAACATACAGAGATCATTCACCTCAGGGTAATATCACACGTATCACCCCTCATATATAACACACAGAGATCATTCACCTTAGGGTAATATCACACAGATCACCCCTCATATCTAACATACCGAGATCATTCACCTCAGGGTAATATCACACGTATCACCCCTCATATATAACATACAGAGATCATTCACCTCAGGGTAATATCACACATATCACCCCCCATATAGAATATACAGAGATCATTTACCTCAGGGTAATATCACACATATCACCCCCCATATAGAATATACAGAGATCGTTTACCTCAGGGTAATATCACACATATCACCCCTCATATATAACATACAGAGATCATACACCTCAGGGTAATATCACACATATCAGCAGCCATATATAACATACAGAGATCATTTGCCTCAGGGTAATATCACACGTATCAGCAGTCATATATAACATACAGTGATCATTCACCTCAGGGTAATATCACACGTATCACCCCCCATATAGAATATACAGAGATCATTTGCCTCAGGGTAATATCACACGTATCAGCAGTCATATATAACATACAGTGATCATTCACCTCAGGGTAATATCACACATATCACCCCCCATATAGAATATACAGAGATCATTTACCTCAGGGTAATATCACACATATCACCCCCCATATAGAATATACAGAGATCGTTTACCTCAGGGTAATATCACACATATCACCCCTCATATATAACATTCAGAGATCATACACCTCAGGGTAATATCACACATATCAGCAGCCATATATAACATACAGAGATCATTGGCCTCAGGGTAATATCACACGTATCAGCAGTCATATATAACATACAGAGATCATTCACCTCAGGGTAATATCACACGTATCACCCCTCATATATAACATACAGAGATCATTCACATCAGGGTAATATCACACGTATCACTCCTCATATATAACATACAGAGATCATTCACCTCAGGGTAATATCACACGTATGACCCCTCATATATAACATACAGAGATCATTCACCTCAGGGTAATATCACACGTATCAGCAGTCATATATAACATAAAGTGATCATTCACCTCAGGGTAATATCCCACATATCAGCAGTCATATATAACATACAGAGATCATTCACCTCAGGGTAATATCACACGTATCATCCCTCATATATAACATACAGAGATCATTCACCTCAGGGTAATATCACACGTATGACCCCTCATATATAACATACAGAAATCATTCATTCACCTCAGGGTAATATCACACGTATCAGCAGTCATATATAACATACAGAGATCATTCACCTCAGGGTAATATCACACATATCACCCCTCTTATATAACATACACAGATCATTCACCTCAGGGTAATATAACACATATCACCCCTCAAATATAACATACAGAGATCATTCACCTCAGGGTAATATTACACATATCACCCCTCATATATAACATACAAAGATCATTCACCTCCGGGTAATATTACACATATCACCCCCCATACATAACATAGAGAAATGATTCACCTTGGGGTAATATCACACGTATCACTCCTCATATATAACATATAGAAATCATTGACCTCAGGGTAATATCACACATATCACCTTTCATATATAACATACAGAGATCATTCACCTTGAAGTAATATCACACATATCTCCCCTCATATATAACATACAGAGATCATTGACCTCAGGGTAATATCACACATATAACCCCTCATATATGGCATACAGAGATCATTCACCTCAGGGACATATCACACGTATCACTCCTCATATATAACATACAGAGATCATTGACCTCACAGTAATATCACACATATCACCTTTCATATATAACATACAGAGATCATTCACCTCGGAGTAAAATCACACATATCACCCCTCATATATAAAATACAGAGATCATTCACCTCGGGGTAATATCACACATATCAGCAGTCATATATAACATAAAGTGATCATTCACCTCAGGGTAATATCACACGTATCATCCCTCATATATAACATACAGAGATCATTCACCTCAGGGTAATATCACACGTATGACGCCTTATATATAACATACAGAGATCATTTACCTCAGGGTAATATCATACGTAACAGCAGCCATATATAACGTACAGAGATCATTTACCTCAGGGTAATATCACACGTATCAGCAGTCATATATAACATAAAGTGATCATTCACCTCAGGGTAATATCCCACATATCAGCAGTCATATATAACATACAGAGATCATTCACCTCAGGGTAATATCACACGTATCATCCCTCATATATAACATAGAGATCATTCACCTCAGGGTAATATCACACGTATGACCCCTCATATATAGCATACAGAGATCATTCACCTCAGGGTAATATCACACGTATCAGCAGTCATATATAACATACAGAGATCATTCACCTCAGGGTAATATCACACGTATCAGCAGTCATATATAACATAAAGTGATCATTCACCTCAGGGTAATATCACAAGTATCGGCAGTCATATATAACATACAGAGATCATTCACCTCAGGGTAATATCACAAGTATCAGCAGTCATATATAACATACAGAGATCATTCACCTCAGGGTAATATCACACGTATCAGCAGTCATATATAACATACACAGATCATTGACCTCAGGGTAATATCACACATATAACCCCTCATATATGGCATACAGAGATCATTTACCTCAGGGTAATATCACACGTATCACCCCTCATATATAACATACAGAGATCATTAACCTCGGCGTAATATCACACGTATCACTCCTCATATATAACATACAGAGATCATTCACCTCAGGGTAATATCACACGTATCACCCCTCATATATAACACACAGAGATCATTCACCTTAGGGTAATATCACACAGATCACCCCTCATATCTAACATACCGAGATCATTCACCTCAGGGTAATATCACACGTATCACCCCTCATATATAACATACAGAGATCATTCACCTCAGGGTAATATCACACATATCACCCCCCATATAGAATATACAGAGATCATTTACCTCAGGGTAATATCACACATATCACCCCCCATATAGAATATACAGAGATCGTTTACCTCAGGGTAATATCACACATATCACCCCTCATATATAACATACAGAGATCATACACCTCAGGGTAATATCACACATATCAGCAGCCATATATAACATACAGAGATCATTTGCCTCAGGGTAATATCACACGTATCAGCAGTCATATATAACATACAGTGATCATTCACCTCAGGGTAATATCACACGTATCACCCCCCATATAGAATATACAGAGATCATTTGCCTCAGGGTAATATCACACGTATCAGCAGTCATATATAACATACAGTGATCATTCACCTCAGGGTAATATCACACATATCACCCCCCATATAGAATATACAGAGATCATTTACCTCAGGGTAATATCACACATATCACCCCCCATATAGAATATACAGAGATCGTTTACCTCAGGGTAATATCACACATATCACCCCTCATATATAACATTCAGAGATCATACACCTCAGGGTAATATCACACATATCAGCAGCCATATATAACATACAGAGATCATTTGCCTCAGGGTAATATCACACGTATCAGCAGTCATATATAACATACAGAGATCATTCACCTCAGGGTAATATCACACGTATCACCCCTCATATATAACATACAGAGATCATTCACATCAGGGTAATATCACATGTATCACTCCTCATATATAACATACAGAGATCATTCACCTCAGGGTAATATCACACGTATGACCCCTCATATATAACATACAGAGATCATTCACCTCAGGGTAATATCACACGTATCAGCAGTCATATATAACATACAGAGATCATTCACCTCAGGGTAATATCACACGTATCACCCCTCATATATAACATACAGAGATCATTCACATCAGGGTAATATCACATGTATCACTCCTCATATATAACATACAGAGATCATTCACCTCAGGGTAATATCACACGTATGACCCCTCATATATAACATACAGAGATCATTCACCTCAGGGTAATATCACACGTATCAGCAGTCATATATAACATAAAGTGATCATTCACCTCAGGGTAATATCCCACATATCAGCAGTCATATATAACATACAGAGATCATTCACCTCAGGGTAATATCACACGTATCATCCCTCATATATAACATACAGAGATCATTCACCTCAGGGTAATATCACACGTATGACCCCTCATATATAACATACAGAAATCATTCATTCACCTCAGGGTAATATCACACGTATCAGCAGTCATATATAACATACAGAGATCATTCACCTCAGGGTAATATCACACATATCACCCCTCTTATATAACATACACAGATCATTCACCTCAGGGTAATATCACACATATCACCCCCCCCCATACATGACATACAGAAATGATGCACCTTGGGGTAATATCACATGTATCACCCCCCATATATGATATACTGAGATCATTGACCTCAGGGTAATAGCATAGATATCACCCCTCATATATAACATACAGAGATCATTCACCTCAGGGTAATATCAGACATATCACCCCCTCATGTCTACCATACCGAGATCATTCACCTCAGGGTAATATCAGATATATCACCCCTCATATATAACATACAGAGATCATTCACCTCAGGGTAATATCACACGTATCAGAAGTCATATATAGCATAAAGTGATCATTCACCTTAGGGTAATGATATTGAATGAGTCACGTGACATGTAATAACATCTCCCTCCCTGAAGGCACTGCTTAGACGTTGGGTTCCCCGCCCCTCTAGCTGTAGTTCCTTGATTTCTCACTAGAGGGCAGCAGGTGATGTAACGCTACAGGGCTCTCTCTCCCCAGAAGTCGTAAACCGCCTGCAAGCTCTGGCCAGTCTCAGGCTTCGCCAGCATGGAAGGGGAGGAGCCGGAGCGGGTCATGTGACTATCTGCAAGATGGCGGCGCAGTGCTGAGTCTTGTTGCGGGCAGAGTGCGGACGGGCCGGGATATGCAGGAGGCGTCCGGGGACGGCGACAAGACCAAGACCAAGAGCATGTTCCTGTCCCGGGCGCTGGAGAAGATCCTGGCCGACAGGGACGTGCGCAGAGCCCACAACTCCCCGCTGCGCACCGCCTGCCAGGTGGCCCTAGGTGAGAGGGAGAGGAGTGACTGACGGGAGAGAGGGGGGAGGTGTGACTGAGGGGGGACGGAGGGATATGTGACTGGGGAGACGTGTGACTGGGGGGACGGAGGAGTGTGACTGACATGAGGGGACGGAGGGATATATGACTGGGGGGATGCGTGACTGAGGGGGGGACGGAGGGATATATGACTGGGGGGGATGCGTGACTGAGGGGGGGACGGAGGGATATGTGACTGGGGTGACGCGTGACTGACGGGAGAGCCTGGGGGGGGGGGGGGGGGAGACTGACGGGAGAGCCTGGGTGGGGGGCGCGAGACTGACGGGAGAGCCTGGGGGGGGGGGGGGGCGCGAGAGGGAGGGGTGGACGCGTGACTGACGGGAGAGGGAGGGGTGGACGCGTGACTGACGGGAGAGGGAGGGGTGGACGCGTGACTGACGGGAGAGGGAGGGGTGGACGCGTGACTGACGGGAGAGGGAGGGGTGGACGCGTGACTGACGGGAGAGGGAGGGGTGGACGCGTGACTGACGGGAGAGGGAGGGGTGGACGCGTGACTGACGGGAGAGGGAGGGGTGGACGCGTGACTGACGGGAGAGGGAGGGGTGGACGCGTGACTGACGGGAGAGGGAGGGGTGGACGCGTGACTGACGGGAGAGGGAGGGGTGGACGCGTGACTGACGGGAGAGGGAGGCGGGACGCGTGACTGACGGGAGAGGGAGGCGGGACGCGTGACTGACGGGAGAGGGAGGCGGGACGCGTGACTGACGGGAGAGGGAGGCGGGACGCGTGACTGACGGGAGAGGGAGGCGGGACGCGTGACTGACGGGAGAGGGAGGCGGGACGCGTGACTGACGGGAGAGGGAGGCGGGACGCGTGACTGACGGGAGAGGGAGGCGGGACGCGTGACTGACGGGAGAGGGAGGCGGGGGGACGCGTGACTGACGGGAGAAGGAGGGATATGTGACTGGGGTGACGCGTGACTGACGGGAGAGCCTGGGGGGGGGGGGGGTGACGCGTGACTGACGGGAGAGCCTTGGGGGGGGGGGTGACGCGAGACTGACGGGAGAGCCTTGGGGGGGGGGGGGGTGACGCGAGACTGACGGGAGAGCCTGGGTGGGGGGCGCGAGACTGACGGGAGAGCCTGGGTGGGGGGCGCGAGACTGACGGGAGAGCCTGGGTGGGGGGCGCGAGACTGACGGGAGAGCCTGGGGGGGGGGCGCGAGAGGGAGGGGTGGACGCGTGACTGACGGGAGAGGGAGGGGTGGACGCGTGACTGACGGGAGAGGGAGGGGTGGACGCGTGACTGACGGGAGAGGGAGGGGTGGACGCGTGACTGACGGGAGAGGGAGGGGTGGACGCGTGACTGACGGGAGAGGGAGGGGTGGACGCGTGACTGACGGGAGAGGGAGGGGTGGACGCGTGACTGACGGGAGAGGGAGGGGTGGACGCGTGACTGACGGGAGAGGGAGGCGGGACGCGTGACTGACGGGAGAGGGAGGCGGGACGCGTGACTGACGGGAGAGGGAGGCGGGGGGACACGTGACTGACGGGAGAGGGAGGCGGGGGGACACGTGACTGACGGGAGAAGGAGGGATATGTGACTGGGGTGACGCGTGACTGACGGGAGAGCCTGGGGGGGGGGGTGACGCGTGACTGACGGGAGAGCCTTGGGGGGGGGGGGGTGATGCGAGACTGACGGGAGAGCCTGGGTGGGGGGACGCGTGACTGACGGGAGAGGGAGGCGGGGGGGGACGCGTGACTGACGGGAGAGCCTGGGTGGGGGGACGCGTGACTGACGGGAGAGGGAGGCGGGGGGGACGCGTGACTGACGGGAGAGGGAGGCGGGGGGGACGCGTGACTGACGGGAGAGGGAGGCGGGGGGGACGCGTGACTGACGGGAGAGGGAGGCGGGGGGGACGCGTGACTGACGGGAGAGGGAGGCGGGGGGGACGCGTGACTGACGGGAGAGGGAGGCGGGGGGGACGCGTGACTGACGGGAGAGGGAGGCGGGGGGGACGCGTGACTGACGGGAGAGGGAGGCGGGGGGGACGCGTGACTGACGGGAGAGGGAGGCGGGGGGGACGCGTGACTGACGGGAGAGGGAGGCGGGGGGGACGCGTGACTGACGGGAGAGGGAGGCGGGGGGGACGCGTGACTGACGGGAGAGGGAGGCGGGGGGGACGCGTGACTGACGGGAGAGGGAGGCGGGGGGGACGCGTGACTGACGGGAGAGGGAGGCGGGGGGGACGCGTGACTGACGGGAGAGGGAGGCGGGGGGGACGCGTGACTGACGGGAGAGGGAGGCGGGGGGGACGCGTGACTGACGGGAGAGGGAGGCGGGGGGGACGCGTGACTGACGGGAGAGGGAGGCGGGGGGACGCGTGACTGACGGGAGAGGGAGGCGGGGGGGACGCGTGACTGACGGGAGAGGGAGGCGGGGGGGACGCGTGACTGACGGGAGAGGGAGGCGGGGGGGACGCGTGACTGACGGGAGAGGGAGGCGGGGGGGACGCGTGACTGACGGGAGAGGGAGGCGGGGGGGACGCGTGACTGACGGGAGAGGGAGGCGGGGGGGACGCGTGACTGACGGGAGAGGGAGGCGGGGGGGGACGCGTGACTGACGGGAGAGGGAGGCGGGGGGGACGCGTGACTGACGGGAGAGGGAGGCGGGGGGGACGCGTGACTGACGGGAGAGGGAGGCGGGGGGGACGCGTGACTGACGGGAGAGGGAGGCGGGGGGGACGCGTGACTGACGGGAGAGGGAGGCGGGGGGACGCGTGACTGACGGGAGAGGGAGGCGGGGGGGACGCGTGACTGACGGGAGAGGGAGGCGGGGGGGGGACGCGTGACTGACGGGAGAGGGAGGCGGGGGGGGACGCGTGACTGACGGGAGAGGGAGGCGGGGGGGGGACGCGTGACTGACGGGAGAGGGAGGCGGGGGGGGACGCGTGACTGACGGGAGAGGGAGGCGGGGGGGGGACGCGTGACTGACGGGAGAGGGAGGCGGGGGGGGGACGCGTGACTGACGGGAGAGGGAGGAGGGGGGGCGCGTGACTGACGGGAGAGGGAGGAGGGGGGGACGCGTGACTGACGGGAGAGGGAGGAGGGGGGACGCGTGACTGACGGGAGAGGGAGGAGGGGGGGACGCGTGACTGACGGGAGAGGGAGGAGGGGGGGACGCGTGACTGACGGGAGAGGGAGGAGGGGGGGACGCGTGACTGACGGGAGAGGGAGGAGGGGGGGACGCGTGACTGACGGGAGAGGGAGGAGGGGGGGACGCGTTACTGACGGGAGAGGGAGGAGGGGGGTCGCGTTACTGACGGGAGAGGGAGGAGGGGGGGGGCGCGTTACTGACGGGAGAGGGAGGAGGGGGGGCGCGTGACTGACGGGAGAGGGAGGAGGCGGGGCGCGTGACCGGATGGAGATGGGGGGGCGCGTGACCGGATGGAGATGGGGGGGCGCGTGACCGGATGGAGATGGGGGGGGCGCGTGACCGGATGGAGATGGGGGGGCGCGTGACCGGATGGAGATGGGGGGGCGCGTGACCGGATGGAGATGGGGGGGCGCGTGACCGGATGGAGATGGGGGGGCGCGTGACCGAATGGAGATGGGGGGGCGCGTGACCGGATGGAGATGGGGGGGGCGCGTGACCGGATGGAGATGGGGGGGGGGGGCGCGTGTCCGGATGGAGATGGGGGGGGGGGGGCGCGTGACCGGATGGAGATGGGGGGGGGCGCGTGACCGGATGGAGATGGGGGGGGGGGCGCGTGACCGGATGGAGATGGGGGGGGCGCGTGACCGGATGGAGATGGGGGGGCGCGTGACCGGATGGAGATGGGGGGGCGCGTGACCGGATGGAGATGGGGGGGCGCGTGACTGACGGGAGAGGGGGGGGGGCGCGTGACTGACGGGAGAGGGGGGGGCGCGTGACTGACGGGAGAGAGGGGGGGGCGCGTGACTGACGGGAGAGGGGGGGGCGCGTGACTGACGGGAGAGGGGGGGGCGCGTGACTGACGGGAGAGGGGGGGGCGCGTGACTGACGGGAGAGGGGGCAGGGTCGACGCGTGAATGGCGGGAGAGGGGGGCGGGGTCGACTTGTGACTAATGGGGGGGTGACTGATAGGAGAAGGGGGCGGTGTCGACGCGTGACTGACGGGAGAGGGGGGCGGGGTCGACGCGTGACTGACGGGAGGGGGGGCGAGGTCGACGCGTGACTGACGGGAGGGGGGGCGAGGTCGACGCGTGACTGACGGGAGGGGGGGCGAGGTCGACGCGTGACTGACGGGAGGGGGGGCGAGGTCGACGCGTGACTGACGGGAGGGGGGGCGAGGTCGACGCGTGACTGACGGGGGGGGGGGCGAGGTCGACGCGTGACTGACGGGAGGGGGGGCGAGGTCGACGCGTGACTGACGGGGGGGGGGGGGGCGAGGTCGACGCATGACTGACGGGAGGGGGGGGGCGAGGTCGACGCGTGACTGACGGGAGGGGGGGGGGGCGAGGTCGACGCGTGACTGACGGGAGGGGGGGGGGGCGAGGTCGACGCGTGACTGACGGGAGGGGGGGGGCGAGGTCGACGCGTGACTGACGGGAGGGGGGGGGCGAGGTCGACGCGTGACTGACGGGAGGGGGGGGCGAGGTCGACGCGTGACTGACGGGAGGGGGGGGCGAGGTCGACGCGTGACTGACGGGAGGGGGGGGCGAGGTCGACGCGTGACTGACGGGAGGGGGGGGCGAGGTCGACGCGTGACTGACGGGAGGGGGGGGCGAGGTCGACGCGTGACTGACGGGAGGGGGGGGCGAGGTCGACGCGTGACTGACGGGAGGGGGGGGCGAGGTCGACGCGTGACTGACGGGAGGGGGGGGCGAGGTCGACGCGTGAGTGACGGGAGGGGGGGGCGAGGTCGACGCGTGACTGACGGGAGGGGGGGGCGAGGTCGACGCGTGAGTGACGGGAGGGGGGGGCGAGGTCGACGCGTGAGTGACGGGAGGGGGGGGCGAGGTCGACGCGTGAGTGACGGGAGGGGGGGGGCGAGGTCGACGCGTGAGTGACGGGAGGGGGGGGCGAGGTCGACGCGTGACTGACGGGAGGGGGGGGGCGAGGTCGACGCGTGACTGACGGGAGGGGTGGGGCGAGGTCGACGCGTGACTGACGGGAGGGGGGGGCGAGGTCGACGCGTGACTGACGGGAGGGGGGGGCGAGGTCGAAGCGTGAGTGACGGGAGGGTGGGGGCGAGGTCGACGCGTGAGTGACGGGAGGGGGGGGGGCGAGGTCGACGCGTGAGTGACGGGAGGGGGGGGGGGCGAGGTCGACGCGTGAGTGACGGGGGGGGGGGGGCGAGGTCGACGCGTGAGTGACGGGAGGGGGGGGGCGAGGTCGACGCGTGAGTGACGGGAGGGGGTGGGCGAGGTCGACGCGTGAGTGACGGGAGGGGGTGGGCGGGGTCGACGCGTGAGGCACGGGAGGGGGCGGGGTCGACGCGTGAGGCACGGGAGGGGGGCGGGGGCGACGCTTGAGGCACGGGAGGGGGGCGGGGTCGACGTGTGACTGATGGGGGATGTGTGACTGACGGGAGAGGGGGCGGGGTCGACGTGTGACTGACGGGAGAGGGGGCGGGGTCGACGTGTGACTGACGGGAGGGGGGGCGAGGTCGACGTGTGACTGACGGGAGATGTGTGACTGACGTGAGAGGGGGTGGGGTAGACGTGTGACTGACGGGAGAGGGGGTGGGGTCGACATGTGACTGACGGGAGAGGGGGCGGGGTCGATGTGTGACTGACGGGAGGGGGGGCGGGGTCGACGTGTGACTGACGGGAGATGTGTGACTGACGGGAGAGGGGGGGGGCGAGGTCGACGTGTGACTGACGGGGGAGGGGGGACACGTGTCTCGTGTTTTCTCTTCCTCGGCGCGCTGTGGTCACAGATCTGCGTCGGTCTCTGTACTTCTTAATCGTCATTTTTATCCTCCTGTTTTGCAGATGAGCTTCGGACGGAGTTGGAGCAGCAGAAGTGAGTGTCAGCTGTTCGCCGCGGTTTTCCCTGGAAAGCTCCTCCCTTCTCAGCCTCTTTCTCTTTCCTCCGCTTTAGGGATGGCTCGGCTCCGCCCTCTAAACCCAAATTCATAGAAGCAGATAAGTACTTCCTGCCGTTTGAGCTGGCATGTCAACTGAAGTCTCCTCGAGTGGTCAGCACCTCCCTGGACTGCCTGCAGGTAGCGATCGTCACCTGATGTGGGACTACAAATACCAGCATGGTGGGTGCGATGTGTGGCGGTTGTTTTCTGTCTTGTAGAAGCTGATTGCGTACGGTCATATTACTGGCAACGCACCGGATAAAGGGATTTCCGGGAAGCGCCTCATCGATCGCATAGTGGACACCATCTGCAATTGTTTCCACGGCCCCCAGACAGATGAAGGGGTGCAGCTCCAGATCATCAAGGTGAGACAACACGTTGTAAGGGGTGACACATAGCGCAGCCACATAGCGCAGCCAATCAGAATCCCTTCAGGTAGCCACAAACTGATTGGTTACTTTGTGGCGCTCTTTTGGCCCCATAGTGATGTCATTTGTGATAAGGTGGAGACCGCCCACGACTGCGGCGAGACAATGACTACAGGGACCTCAGTCCTTGATAACACCTCTCTTGCTTTTGGTCCAGGCTCTGTTGACGGTGGTCACCTCTCCGTTTGTAGAGATCCACGAGGCCACCGTCCTCCTGACTGTGCGGACATGTTACAACATCTACCTGGCCAGCAAGAACCTGGTAAACCAGACCACCGCCAAGGCCACGCTGACTCAGATGCTGAACGTCATCTTCATTCGCATGGAAGTTCACGCGGTAAGAGGCTGGCGAGCAGAATGTCAAAGGACGTGTTGTGGGGAAGCATCCAGTAGTATTACACAGTAGTCCTCTTGTTAATGGAGGGGGTCTGAGCAGACAACAGAAGGAAAAACAAGAGGGCGACATCTGAGATTATGGGGGGGCCTCAGAAGCAATGTCACAGTATTAGCTTACTGATAGAGGAGTAGATGCTGGGAACAAATCATACGCGGTTGGAGAATCAAGGGACTATAATCTATCCTAAGAGGGAATGATATAAATGCCAACTAAATGGACCATGTGCCCCCCCCCCCCCCAATCCGCCGTCATCTTCTTTATATATGGCATACTAGATGGAGTAGTGCTTTCCTTCAGTCCTCTTTTGTCTCTAAATATCAGACTAGATGGACCATGTGCTCTCCCCCTGCTGTCTTCTATGTCTATAGAGGTCAGACTAGATTGTCCATGTGCTTTCCCCTGCCGTCCTCTTCTATATAGGTGGTAGACTAGATGGACCAGGTGCTCTCCCCTTGCTGTCCTCTTCTATATAGATGGTAGACTAGATGGACCAGGTGCTCTCCCCCTGTTGTACTCTTCTATATAGATGGTAGACTAGATGGACCAGGTGCTCTCCCCTTGCAGTCATCTTCAGTCTCTATATGGATGGACTATGTGCTCTCCTCCTCCCATCATCTTCTATGTCTCTATATAGATGGGCCATGTGCGCTCCTCCTGCCATCATCTTCTGTGTCTCTATATAGATGGGTCATGTGCTCTCCTCCTCCCATCATCTTCTGTGTCTCCTATTTAGATGGGTCATGTGCTTCTCCCATCATCTTCTATGTCTCTAAAGAGATGGGTCATGTGCTCTCCTCCTGCCGTCATCTTCTGTGTCTCCTATATAGATGGGCCATGTGCTCTCCTCCTCCCATCATCTGTGTCTCCTATATAGATGGGTCATGTGCTCTCCTCCTGCCGTCAGTTTCTATGTCTCTATATAGATGGGTCATGTGCTCTCCTCCCATCATCTTCTGTGTCTTCTATATAGATGGGTCATGTGCTCTCCTCCTCCCATCATCTTCTGCGTCTTCTATATAGATGGGTCATGTGCTCACCTCCTCCCATCATCTTCTGTGTCTTCTATATAGATGGGTCATGTGCTCTCCTCCTCCCATCATCTTCTGTGTCTCCTATATAGATGGGTCATGTGCTCTCCTCCTCCCGTCATCTTCTGTGTCTCCTATATAGATGGGTCATGTGCTCTCCTCCTCCCGTCATCTTCTGTGTCTCCTATATAGATGGGTCATGTGCTCTCCTCCTCCCGTCATCTCCTGTGTCTCCTATATAGATGGGTCATGTGCTCTCCTCCTCCCATCATCTTCTGTGTCTCCTATATAGATGGGTCATGTGCTCTCCTCCTGCCGTCAGTTTCTATGTCTCTATATAGATGGGTCATGTGCTCTCCTCCTGCCGTCAGTTTCTATGTCTCTATATAGATGGGTCATGTGCTCTCCTCCTGCCGTCAGTTTCTATGTCTCTATATAGATGGGTCATGTGCTCTCTTCCTGCCGTCAGTTTCTATGTCTCTATATAGATGGGTCATGTGCTCTCCTCCTCCCATCATCTTCTGTGTCTCCTATATAGATGGGCCATGTGCTCTCCTTCTCCCATCATCTTCTGTGTCTCCTATATAGATAGGTCATGTGCTCTCCTCCTCCCGTCATCTTCTGTGTCTCCTATATAGATGGGTCATGTGCTCTCCTCCTCCCGTCATCTTCTGTGTCTCCTATATAGATGGGTCATGTGCTCTCCTCCTCCCGTCATCTTCTGTGTCTCCTATATAGATGGGTCATGTGCTCTCCTCCTCCCGTCATCTTCTGTGTCTCCTATATAGATGGGTCATGTGTTCTCCTCCTCCCGTAATCTTCTGTGTCTTCTATATAGATGGGTCATGTGCTCTCCTCCTGCCGTCAGTTTCTGTGTCTCTATATAGATGGGTCATGTGCTCTCCTCCTGCTGTCAGTTTCTATGTCTCTATATAGATGGGTCATGTGCTCTCCTCCTCCCGTCATCTTCTGTGTCTCCTATACAGATGGGTCATGTGCTCTCCTCCTCCTCCCATCATCTTCTGTGTCTCCTATATAGATGGGTCATGTGCTCTCCTCCTGCCGTCAGTTTCTATGTCTCTATATAGATGGGTCATGTGCTCTCCTCCTGCCGTCAGTTTCTGTGTCTCTATATAGATGGGCCATGTGCTCTCCTCCTGCCGTCAGTTTCTATGTCTCTATATAGATGGGTCATGTGCTCTCCTCCTCCCATCATCTTCTGTGTCTCTATATAGATGGGTCATGTGCTCTCCTCCTCCCATCATCTTCTGTGTCTCCTATATAGATGGGTCATGTGCTCTCCTCCTCCCATCATCTTCTGTGTCTCCTATATAGATGGGTCATGTGCTCTCCTCCTCCCATCATCTTCTGTGTCTCCTATATAGATGGGTCATGTGCTCTCCTCCTCCCATCATCTTCTGTGTCTCGTATATAGATGGGTCATGTGCTCTCCTCCTCCCGTCCTCTTCTGTGTCTCCTATATAGATGGGTCATGTGCTCTCCTCCTCCCGTCCTCTTCTGTGTCTCCTATATAGATGGGTCATGTGCTCTCCTCCTCCCGTCATCTTCTGTGTCTCCTATATAGATGGGTCATGTGCTCTCCTCCTCCCGTCATCTTCTGTGTCTCCTATATAGATGGGTCATGTGCTCTCCTCCTCCCGTCATCTTCTGTGTCTCCTATACAGATGGGTCATGTGCTCTCCTCCTCCTCCCATCATCTTCTGTGTCTCCTATATAGATGGGTCATGTGCTCTCCTCCTGCCGTCAGTTTCTATGTCTCTATATAGATGGGTCATGTGCTCTCCTCCTGCCGTCAGTTTCTGTGTCTCTATATAGATGGGCCATGTGCTCTCCTCCTGCCGTCAGTTTCTATGTCTCTATATAGATGGGTCATGTGCTCTCCTCCTCCCATCATCTTCTGTGTCTCTATATAGATGGGTCATGTGCTCTCCTCCTCCCATCATCTTCTGTGTCTCCTATATAGATGGGTCATGTGCTCTCCTCCTCCCATCATCTTCTGTGTCTCCTATATAGATGGGTCATGTGCTCTCCTCCTCCCATCATCTTCTGTGTCTCCTATATAGATGGGTCATGTGCTCTCCTCCTCCCATCATCTTCTGTGTCTCGTATATAGATGGGTCATGTGCTCTCCTCCTCCCGTCCTCTTCTGTGTCTCCTATATAGATGGGTCATGTGCTCTCCTCCTCCCGTCCTCTTCTGTGTCTCCTATATAGATGGGTCATGTGCTCTCCTCCTCCCGTCCTCTTCTGTGTCTCCTATATAGATGGGGTCATGTGCTCTCCTCCTCCCGTCATCTTCTGTGTCTCCTATATAGATGGGTCATGTGCTCTCCTCCTCCCGTCATCTTCTGTGTCTCCTATATAGATGGGTCATGTGCTCTCCTGCCGTCATCTTCTGTGTCTCCTATATCGATGGGTCATGTGCTCTCCTCCCGTCATCTTCTGTGTCTCCTATATAGATGGGTCATGTGCTCTCCTCCCGTCATCTTCTGTGTCTCCTATATAGATGGGTCATGTGCTCTCCTCCCGTCATCTTCTGTGTCTCCTATATAGATGGGTCATGTGCTCTCCTCCTGCCGTCAGTTTCTATGTCTCTATATAGATGGGTCATGTGCTCTCCTCCTGCCGTCAGTTTCTATGTCTCTATATAGATGGGTCATGTGCTCTCCTCCTGCCGTCAGTTTCTATGTCTCTATATAGATGGGTCATGTGCTCTCCTCCTGACGTCAGTTTCTATGTCTCTATATAGATGGGTCATGTGCTCTCCTCCTGCCGTCAGTTTCTATGTCTCTATATAGATGGGTCATGTGCTCTCCTCCTGCCGTCAGTTTCTATGTCTCTATATAGATTGGCCATGTGCTCTCCTCCTCCCATCATCTTCTGTGTCTCTATATAGATGGGTCATGTGCTCTCCTCCTACTGTCATCTTCTGTGTCTCCTATATAGATGGGTCATGTGCTCTCCTCCTGCCGTCAGTTTCTATGTCTCTATATAGATGGGCCATGTGCTCTCCTTCTGCCGTCAGTTTCTATGTCTCTATATAGATGGGTCATGTGCTCTCCTCCTCCCATCATCTTCTGTGTCTTCTATATAGATGGGTCATGTGCTCTCCTCCTGCCATCAGTTTCTGTGTCTCTATATAGATGGGTCATGTGCTCTCCTCCTCCCGTAATCTTCTGTGTCTCCTATATAGATGGGTCATGTGCTCTCCTCCTCCCATCATCTTCTGTGTCTCTATATAGATGGGTCATGTGCTCTCCTCCTGCCGTCAGTTTCTTTGTCTCTATATAGATGGGCCATGTGCTCTCCTCCTCCCGTCATCTTCTGTGTCTCCTATATAGATGGGTCATGTGCTCTCCTCCTCCCGTCATCTTCTGTGTCTCCTATATAGATGGGTCATGTGCTCTCCTCCTCCCGTCATCTTCTGTGTCTCCTATATAGATGGGTCATGTGCTCTCCTCCTCCCGACATCTTCTGTGTCTCCTATATAGATGGGTCATGTGCTCTCCTCCTCCCGTCATCTTCTGTGTCTCCTATATAGATGGGTCATGTGCTCTCCTCCTCCCGTCATCTTCTGTGTCTCCTATATAGATGGGTCATGTGCTCTCCTCCTCCCGTCATCTTCTGTGTCTCCTATATAGATGGGTCATGTGCTCTCCTCCTCCCGTCATCTTCTGTGTCTCCTATATAGATGGGTCATGTGCTCTCCTCCTCCCGTCATCTTCTGTGTCTCCTATATAGATGGGTCATGTGCTCTCCTCCTCCCGTCATCTTCTGTGTCTCCTATATAGATGGGTCATGTGCTCTCCTCCTCCCGTCATCTTCTGTGTCTCCTATATAGATGGGTCATGTGCTCTCCTCCTCCCGTCATCTTCTGTGTCTCCTATATAGATGGGTCATGTGCTCTCCTCCTGCCGTCAGTTTCTATGTCTCTATATAGATGGGCCATGTGCTCTCCTTCTGCCGTCAGTTTCTATGTCTCTATATAGATGGGTCATGTGCTCTCCTCCTCCCATCATCTTCTGTGTCTTCTATATAGATGGGTCATGTGCTCTCCTCCTGCCATCAGTTTCTGTGTCTCTATATAGATGGGTCATGTGCTCTCCTCCTCCCGTAATCTTCTGTGTCTCCTATATAGATGGGTCATGTGCTCTCCTCCTCCCGTCATCTTCTGTGTCTCCTATATAGATGGGTCATGTGCTCTCCTCCTCCCGTCATCTTCTGTGTCTCCTATATAGATGGGTCATGTGCTCTCCTCCTGCCGTCAGTTTCTATGTCTCTATATAGATGGGCCATGTGCTCTCCTTCTGCCGTCAGTTTCTATGTCTCTATATAGATGGGTCATGTGCTCTCCTCCTCCCATCATCTTCTGTGTCTTCTATATAGATGGGTCATGTGCTCTCCTCCTGCCATCAGTTTCTGTGTCTCTATATAGATGGGTCATGTGCTCTCCTCCTCCCGTAATCTTCTGTGTCTCCTATATAGATGGGTCATGTGCTCTCCTCCTCCCATCATCTTCTGTGTCTCTATATAGATGGGTCATGTGCTCTCCTCCTGCCGTCAGTTTCTTTGTCTCTATATAGATGGGCCATGTGCTCTCCTCCTCCCGTCATCTTCTGTGTCTCCTATATAGATGGGTCATGTGCTCTCCTCCTCCCGTCATCTTCTGTGTCTCCTATATAGATGGGTCATGTGCTCTCCTCCTCCCGTCATCTTCTGTGTCTCCTATATAGATGGGTCATGTGCTCTCCTCCTCCCGTCATCTTCTGTGTCTCCTATATAGATGGGTCATGTGCTCTCCTGCCGTCATCTTCTGTGTCTCCTATATCGATGGGTCATGTGCTCTCCTCCTCCCGTCATCTTCTGTGTCTCCTATATAGATGGGTCATGTGCTCTCCTCCTCCCGTCATCTTCTGTGTCTCCTATATAGATGGGTCATGTGCTCTCCTCCTCCCGTCATCTTCTGTGTCTCCTATATAGATGGGTCATGTGCTCTCCTCCTCCCGTCATCTTCTGTGTCTCCTATATAGATGGGTCATGTGCTCTCCTCCTCCCGTCATCTTCTGTGTCTCCTATATAGATGGGTCATGTGCTCTCCTCCTCCCGTCATCTTCTGTGTCTCCTATATAGATGGGTCATGTGCTCTCCTCCTCCCGTCATCTTCTGTGTCTCCTATATAGATGGGTCATGTGCTCTCCTCCTCCCGTCATCTTCTGTGTCTCCTATATAGATGGGTCATGTGCTCTCCTCCTCCCGTCCTCTTCTGTGTCTCCTATATAGATGGGTCATGTGCTCTCCTCCTCCCGTCCTCTTCTGTGTCTCCTATATAGATGGGTCATGTGCTCTCCTCCTCCCGTCATCTTCTGTGTCTCCTATATAGATGGGTCATGTGCTCTCCTCCTCTTGTCATCTTCTGTGTCTCCTATATAGATGGGTCATGTGCTCTCCTCCTCCCGTCATCTTCTGTGTCTCCTATATAGATGGGTCATGTGCTCTCCTCCTCTTGTCATCTTCTGTGTCTCCTATATAGATGGGTCATGTGCTCTCCTCCTCTCGTCATCTTCTGTGTCTCCTATATAGATGGGTCATGTGCTCTCCTCCTCCTGTCATCTTCTGTGTCTCCTATATAGATGGGTCATGTGCTCTCCTCCTGCCGTCAGTTTCTGTGTCTCTATATCGATGGGCCATGTGCTCTCCTCCTGCCGTCAGTTTCTATCTCTCTATATAGATGGGTCATGTGCTCTCCTCCTCCCATCATCTTCTGTGTCTCCTATAGAGATGGGCCATGTGCTCTCCTCCTGCCGTCAGTTTCTATGTCTCTATATAGATGGGCCATGTGCTCTCCTCCTCCCGTAATCTTCTGTGTCTTCTATATAGATGGGTCATGTGCTCTCCTCCTGCCGTCAGTTTCTGTGTCTCTATATAGATGGGCCATGTGCTCTCCTCCTGCCGTCAGTTTCTATGTCTCTATATAGATGGGTCATGCGCTCTCCTCCTCCCGTAATCTTCTGTGTCTCCTATATAGATGGGTCATGTGCTCTCCTCCTCCCATCATCTTCTGTGTCTCTATATAGATGGGTCATGTGCTCTCCTCCTGCCGTCAGTTTCTTTGTCTCTATATAGATGGGCCATGTGCTCTCCTCCTCCCGTCATCTTCTGTGTCTCCTATATAGATGGGTCATGTGCTCTCCTCCTCCCGTCATCTTCTGTGTCTCCTATATAGATGGGTCATGTGCTCTCCTCCTCCCGTCATCTTCTGTGTCTCCTATATAGATGGGTCATGTGCTCTCCTCCTCCCGTCATCTTCTGTGTCTCCTATATAGATGGGTCATGTGCTCTCCTCCTCCCGTCATCTTCTGTGTCTCCTATATAGATGGGTCATGTGCTCTCCTCCTCCCGTCATCTTCTGTGTCTCCTATATAGATGGGTCATGTGCTCTCCTCCTCCCGTCATCTTCTGTGTCTCCTATATAGATGGGTCATGTGCTCTCCTCCTCCCGTCATCTTCTGTGTCTCCTATATAGATGGGTCATGTGCTCTCCTCCTCCCGTCATCTTCTGTGTCTCCTATATAGATGGGTCATGTGCTCTCCTCCTCCCGTCATCTTCTGTGTCTCCTATATAGATGGGTCATGTGCTCTCCTCCTCCCGTTATCTTCTGTGTCTCCTATATAGATGGGTCATGTGCTCTCCTCCTCCCGTCATCTTCTGTGTATCCTATATAGATGGGTCATGTGCTCTCCTCCTCCCGTCATCTTCTGTGTCTCCTATATAGATGGGTCATGTGCTCTCCTCCTCCCGTCATCTTCTGTGTCTCCTATATAGATGGGTCATGTGCTCTCCTCCTCCCGTCATCTTCTGTGTCTCCTATGTAGATGGGTCATGTGCTCTCCTCCTCCCGTCATCTTCTGTGTCTCCTATATAGATGGGTCATGTGCTCTCCTCCTCCCGTCCTCTTCTGTGTCTCTATATAGATGGGCCATGTGCTCTCCTCCTCCCATCATCTTCTGTGTCTCTATATAGATGGGTCATGTGCTCTCCTCCTCCTGTCATCTTCTGTGTCTCTATATAGATGGGCCATGTGCTCTCCTCCTGCCGTCAGTTTCTATGTCTCTATATAGATGGGTCATGTGCTCTCCTCCTGCCGTCAGTTTCTGTGTCTCTATATAGATGGGCCATGTGCTCTCCTCCTGCCGTCAGTTTCTATGTCTCTATATAGATGGGTCATGCGCTCTCCTCTTCCCGTAATCTTCTGTGTCTCCTATATAGATGGGTCATGTGCTCTCCTCCTCCCATCATCTTCTGTGTCTCTATATAGATGGGTCATGTGCTCTCCTCCTGCCGTCAGTTTCTTTGTCTCTATATAGATGGGCCATGTGCTCTCCTCCTCCCGTCATCTTCTGTGTCTCCTATATAGATGGGTCATGTGCTCTCCTCCTCCCGTCATCTTCTGTGTCTCCTATATAGATGGGTCATGTGCTCTCCTCCTCCCGTCATCTTCTGTGTCTCCTATATAGATGGGTCATGTGCTCTCCTCCTCCCGTCATCTTCTGTGTCTCCTATATAGATGGGTCATGTGCTCTCCTCCTCCCGTCCTCTTCTGTGTCTCCTATATAGATGGGTCATGTGCTCTCCTCCTCCCGTCCTCTTCTGTGTCTCCTATATAGATGGGTCATGTGCTCTCCTCCTCCCATCATCTTCTGTGTCTCTATATAGATGGGTCATGTGCTCTCCTCCTCCCGTCATCTTCTGTGTCTCTATATAGATGGGCCATGTGCTCTCCTCCTCCCATCATCTTCTGTGTCTCTATATAGATGGGTCATGTGCTCTCCTCCTCCTGTCATCTTCTGTGTCTCTATATAGATGGGCCATGTGCTCTCCTCCTGCCGTCAGTTTCTATGTCTCTATATAGATGGGTCATGTGCTCTCCTCCTCCCATCATCTTCTGTGTCTTCTATATAGATGGGTCATGTGCTCTCCTCCTGCCGTCAGTTTCTGTGTCTCTATATAGATGGGAGGAGGAGAGCACATGACCCTTCTATATAGGAGACACAGAAGATGATGGGAGGAGGAGAGCACATGACCCATCATCTTTTGTGTCTCCTATATAGATGGGTCATCTGCTCTCCTCCTCCCGTCATCTTCTGTGTCTCCTATATAGATGGGTCATGTGCTCTCCTCCTCCCGTCATCTTCTGTGTCTCTATATAGATGGGCCATGTGCTCTCCTCCTGCCGTCAGTTTCTATGTCTCTATATAGATGGGTCATGTGCTCTCCTCCTTCCATCATCTTCTGTGTCTCCTATATAGATGGGTCATGTGCTTCCACACCGCCATCCGTTTCCATGTCTCTATATAGATGGGTCATGTGCTCTCCTCCTGCCGTCATCTTCTGTGTCTCCTATATAGATGGGTCATGTGCTTCCCCACCGTTGTCCGTTTCCATGTTTCTATATTGATGGGCCATGTGCGCTCTTGCTGCCGTCAGTTCTAAAAGTTAAAAAGCCCCAAGTCCTGTCCTGCACATGAGTAGAACTTGTGACTGCGCACGGGGTTCTCTGCTGCTGCGGGGGTTGATATTGGTTTCAGCCACTTGGGGTGTTTATGTGCTCTGATGTTACTGAGGTATATTGTGTCTTTCTCGTAGGCCCAAGATCATCGGGATCCTACAAAGCAGACACTTCAGTCTCCTGCGGCTTACAAACTAGCGGGCTCTCCAGTTACTGCTCCGAGGAGAGGCAGCCATTCCCAGAGCGCTCCACCCACACCGACAAGCTCCGGCCTCAGCAATGGAGGTGAGGAGGGTCCGACACCGTATGGAGGGGATGCAGCCAAACTAGTATTCAGAGCCATTTTATTAAAGCGTAACTGATCAGTGTAAAATCTAAGTATTGGGAGGCTGCGGTCTGCGCGGTTGGAGGGAGCGGGCATTTCAGGGGTGTAATAGGGAGATAAATAGGGGAGCCCCAAAAGGACCCAGACAGTGCAGGGTTATAATAAGAAGCTGCCGTGTGGTACTGCAGGATATACCGTATATTGTAAGACACTGAAAGCTGCAGTCAGCATGTGCCTTTGTCTTCTCTAGAGGTGGATGAGGCGCAGGAGGCGCCAGAACAGCTGGACGAGGCGCCAAAGGAGCCTGATGGTAAAGGTAGGAGGGTTGTCGGTAGTTCTTTGTGCATTCCTCATTGGTAATAGTGAGACCTTGTAGAAGCGATGAAAGGGAACTGCTGCCATTACTGGTTGTCTGGCTTCTTAGGATTTCCTCCAGAGCCTGAAGGGAAGATTCCAGAAAGTGACTGTGAAGCCGCTGATCTCCCTCCACCTGAGAGTATCCACAGTAATGGAATAGCAGATGACGGGCAGTCTGTGTCGTCCACGGATAACCTGGTACGGAGGGGGCAGTGATGATTGGAGGGTCTGCTGGGTTTCGGTATAATGTCTGTTCTTCTTCATCTAGGAGTCGGACTCTCTCCCAGGACACCACTCCGGTGCCAGATTCACCCACATCCTGCAGAAAGACGCCTTCCTAGTGTTCCGCTCACTCTGTAAGCTGTCCATGAAGCCCCTGGGGGACGGACCTCCGGACCCCAAGTAAGTGCCATCGGTGTGTGCTTCTCCCCTGGGATCGAGGCAGTACGCTTCTGAATAGATTTAGGTGGAATCCCAGGCAGCAGTCGGTTCCCGTGCAAGCTTCTCCAACTTCATATGCTGCATCGCGGGTGTATGTGACACAGGTTCTGGGTGGAGAGATTAGTGGTGTGGCCCATGGTGATGGCTTGTATGATTGTGTAGCTGGATATGGTGCTGCACAGAACCTGCAGTACATAGTCTGTGCTTGCCTTTAGGCTGGGCGGATTTCACCCGCATGGGTGGTAAAAACTTGGGCATTGAAAGGCATGTATTTTTCCTTTTTTCATTCGCGGATACGAATTGCTAATTCTGTGAGTTGAAGACAAATCCGAGCATGCTCTGTCTTGCTGTGGAATCCGCGTTGACGGCCTCCATTGGAGGCCATCCGACCCGCAGCTCCTACGTGATTAGCATTACATATGGGCTGCGAGTACCCGCTTAGCAATGGCATGGGGCATTACAGTTAAACGAAAAAACCCTTACTGCACATGAGCGCTTGCGAGCCATTGCCGTAATCCGCAGTACAGTTAATGAAGGTACGCAAGGCCACCAGCCGGGCTCACAGACGGAATCCGCTGCAGGCCACCCGCATGCAGAAACCAACCTGCCCCTGTGTGCCCAGCCTCACACACCAGGAGTATCTGACGGGTCCCCCGAGCATGAGGTATATCCTGTACATAACGTATGGCTTTCCTTGTTTTGCAGGTCCCATGAGCTCCGCTCCAAGATCCTCTCCCTCCAGCTCTTGCTCTCAGTATTGCAGAGCGCCGGCCCCGTATTTAGGACCCATGAAATGTTTATCAATGCAATCAAGCAATACCTCTGTGTAGCCTTATCGAAAAATGGAGTGTCCTCTGTTCCTGATGTCTTTGAGCTCTCCCTGGCCATATTCCTCAGCTTGCTGTCTAATTTCAAGATGCATCTTAAAATGCAAGTTGAGGTGAGTGGCGGCTGGGGGGGATGGGGGGTCTATGGCCGGCTTGGTTTCTGGGGAGGAAGAGGGGGTGCGGGCCGAATCTGTCGTCTGCTTGGATTCTGAAGGGGCGGGATCTGTCGGTGACTTGGATCCAGGATGGGGGTGTGTCTGTCGACAGCTTAGATTCTGGGGGGGGGGGAGACCTGTGGGCGGCTTGGATTTCGGAGTGGAGTGGGGGATCTGTCGACAGCTTGGATTCTGAAGGGGCGAGATCTGTCGGTGACTTGGATCCAGGATGGGGTGTGTCTGTCGACAGCTTAGATTCTGGGGTGGGGCGAGACCTGTGGGTGGCTTGGATTTCGGAGGGGAGTGGGGGATCTGTCGACAGCTTGGATTCTGAAGGGGCGAGATCTGTCGGTGACTTGGATCCAGGATGGGGTGTGTCTGTCGACAGCCTGGATCCTGGGGGGGGGGTTCTGTTGACAGTTTGGATTCTGGGGTGGGGGAGACCTGTCAGCGGCTGGGATTTCGGAGGGGGGATCTGTCGACAGCTGGGATTTTAGATTCTTCCTCCTTTGTCTCTGCTTACAGGTTTTTTTCAAGGAGATCTTTCTGAACATTTTGGAGACGTCGTCGAGTTCCTTTGAGCACAAGTGGATGGTGATCCAGACCCTGACCAGGATTTGTGCAGGTAGATGGGGTCCCTAGCGATGTCCTATATCCTCCCACGACCCTCCCTCCCCTGCGCACAGTTGGGTCCCGGATGCAAACGTTTCCTGCACATCCCCTTGCAGATAATATTGGTTGTGACGTATTGATCTCCTCCACCCCAGCTGGGGATTGGCTTCTTATGTGCGACTACCCCAAGCCCTGCATGTGGCTAACCCTATAGGTCAGCATCTGTAGGAGTAGGGAGCGTATTGATGGGGGCATTAGTTGACCTCCCCCTGAAGAGGCATCTACTGCCCTGAGTACTGGGGGTTGGGGGGACAGAACTGCAATGTGGTCTCCGCAGAGCCGCTAACGGGGACCGTTTCTTCCTCAGATGCTCAGTGCGTGGTGGACATCTATGTGAACTACGACTGCGACCTAAACGCTGCTAATATATTTGAAAGACTGGTAAACGACTTGTCTAAAATCGCTCAGGGAAGGAGTGGCCACGAGCTCGGGATGACGCCCCTACAGGTGAGAGTGGGGGCCATTATCACGTGCACCTTGTGATCAGCCAGGTACTGTGCGCCACCCTCAGGTTAGCATGCGTTCATGCTTCTCCCCTGCAGATCTGACTGACAACCATAGAACTCTGATCTCAGCTGTTTAACCCCTTAAATGCTGTCCGAAATGACTCATCTGTGAATTTTGACAGTAACATCCCCATTGGCCCCACTCCTGTCACCTGATTGCCGGAAGGTCATGGGTTACTATGGCGGACAGGGCTTAAAGCAGGACTGGAGGAGGCAGCTATGATGGCTGCTATTGATCTTCTGTGCCTGTTTCGGTTGTCCAAGATGGTTGATGCAACGTTCAGACTGCCTTATCCGCTCAATGCATTGGTGGTAGTTACTGGTGCAGTACACCTACTCACTGATTGGCCCATGCTGCTCACATGATCAGCACTGACCAATCTGATGCCTGGGCATTAGGTAGAAAATTGCTGCGGCTGTTTTCGGGTGCAGGTAACCGGGTCTGGAACCCACGGATCGGAGGGACCACAGCATGTAGGTAATATAACCCCTCCTCTGGACCGGTGACATTAGAATCACTTTAACCCCCATGTCTGCCATCTTTGAACTCAGGTAAGGTACCTTAGTGGGACTTAACTCCTTAACGTGACCCTCTGGTCTTGGGACAATCTTTAGCTAGGGATCGGCGAGGGGGAGGTACACTAGCTGGTGCCAACCTCTATGTACATCCTTCAGTACGGCCGTGCTGCTTGTTCGACCCCCTTCATGCTCGCTGCTGATCATGGGATTAGTTGGTAGATTGCAGATGGTAGTCCTGGACTGTAATCTGTGCCGTTCTCATTGTCAAGGGAGGGCGTGAATCTCGACTCTGGTGGTCCCGGATGGGCCATATCTGTACTATGCTTGTTGACAGGGGCGGGGGTCTTGGCTGTGATGCTCCAGAAGTGGACTATAATCTATGGTCCCTTTGCCTCGTCCCCCGCAGGAGCTCAGTCTCAGGAAGAAAGGTCTGGATTGCCTGGTGTCCATCCTGAAGTGTATGGTGGAGTGGAGCAAGGACCTCTACGTCAACCCCAACCACCAGTCCAACCTGGGTATGATGTGTGCGAGTGTCAGCCGGCTGGAGCTGAGCCGAGGACGACCCTGAGCCGCTGTCCGGCCAACACATAACACCCCTTGTCTTACAGGGCAGGAGAAATCCTCTGATTTTGAGGGTGGAGAAAATAAAACTCCAGAAATCTCTGTGCCGCGGAGCAGCCCCAGCTCCCTGGACTCCACCGCCTCCTCCGGCATCGGCAGCACCCAGTCCTCCGTCCCTGACGACCCCGAACAGTTTGAAGTCATCAAACAGCAGAAGGAGATTATTGAGCACGGAATTGAGCTGTGAGTCCCCGTCCGGTCGCACCCATCGCCTCGTGTCGTCCGCTTTCCCCTCTGTGGATTCTGAGCCTTTTCTTCATTGTCAGGTTCAACAAGAAACCAAAGAGAGGAGTCCAGTTTCTGCAGGAGCAGGGCATGCTGGGAGCGAGCCCGCAGGACATCGCACAGTTCCTGCACCAGGAGGATCGCCTGGATTTTGTATGTGGCATTTCTATTCCTACTATTGCAGCTTTCGGCGTTCTGAGGTTGAAAACATGGAATCGGCAAAAAGAGTTTTAGACCTGTTTTCCCGTCACAGCCCCCATAATATCACAGCAGATCTATAGGAGACTTCTTCCCCAGCCCCCCAATCTTAATGTCACAGCAGATCTATAGGTGACATCGGGGCCCCCAATCATAATATCACAGGGGATCTATAGTAGACCTCTTCTACAGCTCCCTAATAACACTGTCACAGCAGATCTATAGGAGACTTCTTCCCCAGCCCCCCAATCTTAATGTCACAGCAGATCTATAGGTGACATCGGGGCCCCCAATCATAATATCACAGGGGATCTGTAGTAGACCTCTTCTACAGCTCCCTAATAACACTGTCACAGCAGATCTATAGGAGACTTCTTCCCCAGCCCCCCATCTTAATGTGACAGTAGAGCTATAGGTGACATCAGGGCCCCCAATCATAATATCACAGGGGATCTGTAGTAGACCTCTTCTACAGCTCCCTAATAACACTGTCACAGCAGATCTATAGGAGACTTCTTCCCCAGCCCCCCAATCTTAATGTGACAGCAGATCTATAGGTGACATCGGGGCCCCCAATCATAATATCACAGGGGATCTATAGTAGACCTCTTCTACAGCTCCCTAATAACACTGTCACAGCAGATCTATAGGAGACTTCTTCCCCAGCCCCCCAATCATAATGTCACATCATATCTATAGGAGACCTCTGGCCCCCCTGATCATAATGTCATAGCTGATCTATAGGGGACCTCTTCTTCAGCCCCCTGATCATAGTGTCACAGCGTATCTATAGGAGACATCTTCTCTGGCCCCCTGATGATAATGTCACAGCGGATCTATAAGAGGACTTCTTGCCCACCTGATCATAATATCACAGCGGATCTATACGTGACCTCTTCGACAGCCCCCTGATCATAACCTCACAGCGGATCTACAGTTGACCTCTTCTACAGCCCCCTGATAATAACAACGGAAACTATAGGAGACTTCTTCCCTAGCCCCCTGATCATAATGTCACCGCAGTTCTATAGTAGACCTCTTCTCTGGCCCCCTGATGATAATGTCACAGCAGATCTATAGGAGACCTCTGGCCCCCCGATCATAATGTCACAGCGGATCTATAGGAGACCTCTGGCCCCCCCGATCATAATGTCACAGCGGATCTATAGGAGACCTCTTCTCTGGCCCCCTGATGATAATGTCACAGCAGATCTATAGAAGACCTTCTTCAGCCCCCTGATCATAGTGTCACAACGGATCTATAGGAGACCTCTTCTCTGACCCCCTGATCATAACGTCACAGCGGATCTATAGGAGACCTCTGGCCCCCTGATCATAACGTCACAGCGGATCTATAGGAGACCTCTGGCCCCCCGATCATAATGTCACAGCGGATCTATAGGAGACCTCTTCTCTGGCCCCCTGATGATAATGTCACAGCACATCTATAGAAGACCTCTTCTTCAGCCCCCTGATCATAGTGTCACAACGGATCTATAGGAGACCTCTTCTCTGACCCCCTGATCATAACGTCACAGCGGATCTATAGGAGACCTCTGGCCCCCTGATCATAACGTCACAGCGGATCTATAGGAGACCTCTGGCCCCCTGATCATAACGTCACAGCGGATCTATAGGAGACCTCTGGCCCCCTGATCATAATGTCACCGTAGATCTATTCTAGAGCCCCCTGATGATAATTTCACAGCAAATCTATAGGAGACATCTTCTCTAGCCCCCTGATCATAATGTCACAGTTGATCTATAGGAGACCTCTGGCCCCCTGATGATGTCACAGCGGATCTATAGGCGACCTCTTCTCTGGCCTACTGATCATAATGTCACAGCGGATCTATAGGAGACATCTGGCCCCCTGATCATAATATCACAGCAGATCTATAGGGGACTTCTGCCCCCCTGATCATAATATCACAGCAGATCTATATTAGACCTCTTCTACAGCCCCCTGATATAAGCGTCAAAGCGGATCTATAGTAGACCTCTTCCCCTGATCATAACGTCACAGCAGATCTATAGGGGAACTGCCCCCTGATCATAATGCACATCAGATCTATAGGAGACCTCTTCTCTTGCCTCCTGATCATGATTTCACAGCGGATCTATAGGAGACCTCTGGCCCCCTGATCATAATGTCACCGTAGATCTATTCAAGAGCCCCCTGATGATAATGTCACAGCGGATCTATAGGAGACCTCTTCTCTAGCCCCTGATCATAATGTCACAGTTGATCTATAGGGGACCTGCAGCCCCCTGATCATAATGTCACAGCGGATCTATAGGAGACCTCTGGCTTCCCCGATCATAATGTCACAGCGGATCTATAGGAGACCTCTTCTCTGGCCCCCTGATCATAATGTCACAGCAGATCTATAGAAAATCTCTTCTACAGCCCCCTGATAACGTCACAACGGATCTATAGGAGACCTCTTCTCTAGCCCCCTGATCATAATGTCACAGTTGAACCTGCAGCCCCCTGATCATAATGTCACAGCGGATCTATAGGAGACCTCTTCTCTAGCCCCCTGATCACAATGTCACAGTGGATCTATAGGAGACCTCTGGCCCCCTGATGATGTCACAGCGGATCTATATGCGACCTCTTCTTTGGCCCCCTGATCATAATGTCACGGCTTATCTATAGGGGACTTCTGCCCCCCTGATCATAATATCACAGCAGATCTATAGTAGACCTCTTCTACAGCCCCCTGATATAAGCGTCAAAGTGGATCTATAGTAGACCTCTTCTCTGGCTCCCTGATCATAAAGTCACAGCAGATCTATAGGGGAACTCCAGCCCCCTGATCATAATGCACATCAGATCTATAGGAGACCTCTTCTTTAGCCCCCTGATCACAATGTCACAGCGGGTCTATAGGCGACCTCTTCGCGGGCCTACTGATCATAATGTCACAGTGGATCTATAGGCGACCTCTTCTCTGGCCCCCCTAATCATAATGTCACGGCTGATCTATAGGGGACTTCTGCCCCCCTGATCATATCATCACAGCAGATCTATAGTAGACCTCTTCTACAACCCCCTGATATAAGCGTCAAAGCCGATCTATAGTAGACCTCTTCTCTGGCTCCCTGATCATAAAGTCACAGCAGATCTATAGGGGAACTGCCCCCTGATCATAATGCACATCAGATCTATAGGAGACCTCTTCTTTAGCCCCCTGATAATGCCACAGCGGATCTATAGGAAACCTCTTCTCTGGCCCCTGATCATAATGTCACACAGCGGATCTATAGGAGACCTCTGGCCCCCTGATCATAATGTCACACAGCAGATCTATAGGAGACCTTCTCTGGCCCCTGATCATAATGTCACACAGCGGATCTATAGGAGACCTCTGGCCCCTGATCATAATGTCACACAGCAGATCTATAGGAGACCTCTGGCCCCTGATCATAATGTCACACAGCAGATCTATAGGAGACCTCTGGCCCTCGGATCATAATGTCACACAGCAGATCTATAGGAGACCTCTGGCCCCCTGATCATAATGTCTCACAGCAGATCTATAGGAGACCTCTTCTCTGGCCCCCCGATCATAATGTCTCACAGCAGATCTATAGGAGACCTCTGGCCCCTGATCATAATGTCACACAGCAGATCTATAGGAGACCTCTGGCCCCTGATCATAATGTCACACAGCAGATCTATAGGAGACCTCTGGCCCCTGATCATAATGTCACACAGCGGATCTATAGGAGACCTCTGGCCCCTGATCATAATGTCACACAGCGGATCTATAGGAGACCTCTGGCCCTCGGATCATAATGTCACACAGCAGATCTATAGGAGACCTCTGGCCCTCGGATCATAATGTCACACAGCAGATCTATAGGAGACCTTCTCTGGCCCCTGATCATAATGTCACACAGCAGATCTATAGGAGACCTTCTCTGGCCCCTGATCATAATGTCACACAGCAGATCTATAGGAGACCTCTGGCCCCTGATCATAATGTCACACAGCAGATCTATAGGAGACCTTCTCTGGCCCCTGATCATAATGTCACACAGCAGATCTATAGGAGACCTTCTCTGGCCCCTGATCATAATGTCACACAGCAGATCTATAGGAGACCTTCTCTGGCCCCTGATCATAATGTCACACAGCAGATCTATAGGAGACCTTCTCTGGCCCCTGATCATAATGTCACACAGCAGATCTATAGGAGACCTCTGGCCCCTGATCATAATGTCACACAGCAGATCTATAGGAGACCTCTGGCCCCTGATCATAATGTCACACAGCAGATCTATAGGAGACCTTCTCTGAACGCCCCAGTAATAGTCACTGCGGGTTACTGGACTTTGTGGCTGCTAGACTCGGGTGGGTATTGCTGTCATATGTCACTGGGATGTGGAAGAGCATTCTGCTCAGTGGGGGCCACATCTGGGACCCCTAAGCTGCACAGGGAGCGTTGCAGGGCTGATGATCGCTCTGAATGCTCGCTTCTCTCTGACGTAGACGACGATCGGGGAGTTTCTGGGAGAGAACAACCGCTTTAACAGGGAGGTGATGTACGCCTACGTGGACCAGCTGGACTTCTGCGACAAGGACTTCGTATCTGCGCTGCGCCTCTTCCTCGAAGGCTTCCGTCTGCCGGGAGAAGCCCAGAAAATTGACCGACTAATGGAGAAATTTGCCGCAAGATATCTGGAGTGTAATCAGGGGTAAGTTGGTGTAAGTCATGTGATCAGGGGTAGATATGGGGTCCCTTCATCCCAGCAGTCACATGATGGGGGCCCCATAAGCGCTGAGCCATGTTTCCTTTCCCACAGACAGACGCTCTTCGCCAGTGCGGACACTGCCTACGTCCTGGCCTATTCCATCATCATGCTGACTACGGATCTGCACAGCCCACAGGTGGGGGTCATCTGCTGCAGCCTCCCGTCCCTTCTCTGCCTTGACCACTGAGCTGACTATCATTTTTCACAGGTCAAGAATAAAATGACAAAGGAACAATATATTAAAATGAACCGTGGTATTAATGACAGCAAGGACCTTCCCGAGGAGTATCTGTCCGCCATCTTTGATGAGATTGAAGATAAGAAGATTGCGATGAAGGAGACAAAGGAGCATACGATTACCAACAAATCCGCTAAGCCAAGTTAGTGATCAATATAATACCTTATTCAGTGCTGCCTCTGTGGTTGAGGGGGCGGGGCTGTGACTACCTCTCAGACATGATGTACAGACAGGTTGTCAGCAGTATTAGATGGGGACGGGGGGCTCTGACAACCTCTCGGGTAGGATATAGGGGCTGGTCGGCAGTAATAATGCGGCGGGGCTCTGACAACCTCTCGGGTAGGATATAGGGGCTGGTCGGTAGTAGTAGTGGGGCGGGGCTCTGACAACCTCTTGGGTAGAATATAGGGGCTGGTCGGCAGTAATAATGCGGCGGGGCTCTGACAACCTCTTGGGTAGGATATAGGAGCTGGTCAGTAGTGGTAGTGGGGCTCTGACAACCTCTCGGGTAGGATATAGGGGCTATTCGGTAGTAGTGGGGCGGGGCTCTGACAACCTCTCCGGTAAGATATAGGGGCTGGTCAGAGCCCCGCCCCACTACTACTGCCGACCAGCCCCTATATCCTACCCAAGAGGTTGTCTGAGCCCCTTCCCACTACTACTGCCGACAACCTCTTGGGTAGGATATAGGGGCTGGTCGGCAGTAGTAGTGGGGCGGGGCTCTGACAACCTCTTGGGTAGAATATAGGGGCTGGTCAGTAGTGGTAGTGGGGCGGGGCTCTGACAACCTTTTGGGTAGGATATATAGGGGCTGGTCGGCAGTAGTAGTGGGGCGGGGCTCTGACAACCTTTTGGGTAGGATATATAGGGGCTGGTCAGTAGTGGTGGTGGGGCGGGGCTCTGACAACCTTTTGGGTAGGATATATAGGGGCTGGTCAGTAGTGGTGGTGGGGCGGGGCTCTGACAACCTTTTGGGTAGGATATATAGGGGCTGGTCGGCAGTAGTAGTGGGGCGGGGCTCTGACAACGTCTTGGGTAGAATATAGGGGCTGGTCAGTAGTGGTAGTGGGGCGGGGCTCTGACAACCTCTTGGGTAGAATATAGGGGCTGGTCAGTAGTGGTAGTGGGGCGGGGCTCTGACAACCTTTTGGGTAGGATATATAGGGGCTGGTCGGCAGTAGTAGTGGGGCGGGGCTCTGACAACCTTTTGGGTAGGATATATTTGGGGCTGGTCAGTAGTGGTGGTGGGGCGGGGCTCTGACAACCTTTTGGGTAGGATATATAGGGGCTGGTCAGTAGTGGTGGTGGGGCGGGGCTCTGACAACCTTTTGGGTAGGATATATAGGGGCTGGTCGGCAGTAGTAGTGGGGCGGGGCTCTGACAACGTCTTGGGTAGGATATATAGGGGCTGGTCAGTAGTGGTGGTGGGGCGGGGCTCTGACAACCTTTTGGGTAGGATATATAGGGGCTGGTCGGCAGTAGTAGTGGGGCGGGGCTCTGACAACCTCTTGGGTAGAATATAGGGGCTGGTCAGTAGTGGTGGTGGGGCGGGGCTCTGACAACCTTTTGGGTAGGATATATAGGGGCTGGTCGGCAGTAGTAGTGGGCCGGGGCTCTGACAACCTTTTGGGTAGGATATAGGGGCTGGTCAGTAGTGGTGGTGGGGCGGGGCTCTGACAACCTTTTGGGTAGGATATATAGGGGCTGGTCGGCAGTAGTAGTGGGGCGGGGCTCTGACAACTTCTTGGGTAGGATATATAGGGGCTGGTCAGTAGTGGTGGTGGGGCGGGGCTCTGACAACCTTTTGGGTAGGATATATAGGGGCTGGTCGGCAGTAGTAGTGGGCCGGGGCTCTGACAACCTTTTGGGTAGGATATAGGGGCTGGTCAGTAGTGGTAGTGGGGCGGGGCTCTGACAACCTTTTGGGTAGGATATAGGGGCTGGTCGGTAGTGGGGCGGGGCTCTGACAGCCTTTTGGGTAGGATATATAGGGGCTGGTCTGCAGTAGAAGTGGGGCGGGGCTCTGACAACCTTTTGGGTAGGATATATAGGGGCTGGTAGGCAGTAGTAGTGGGGCGGGGCTCTGACAACCTTTCGGTGTAAGGTGTGCCTCTCCTTTTGTTCTAATTTTCAGGTGCGGCAAATGAGAAGGAGCGTCGCTTGTTATACAACATGGAAATGGAGCAGATGGCAAAAACAGCCAAGGCACTTATGGAAGCTGTGAGTCATGCCAAGGCATCGTTCACCAGTGCCACCCACCTGGAGCATGTCAGACCCATGTTTAAGGTAAGTGGGGTCTCGATGTGTATCAGCAGGCGAGTAGGACTTGTGCTAATATCTGACGGTCTCCGCAGCTCGTGTGGACGCCGCTCCTGGCGGCTTACAGCATCGGCCTCCAGGACTGCGATGATAATGATGTCACCAATCTGTGTTTGGAGGGCATCCGCTGTGCCATCAGGATCTCCTGTATCTTTGGCATGCAGGTGAGTGGACGGGCACCTCTGGGGTAAAGTATTACTCCCTACGCACTGCCTTCTAGTGGTCATGTATGGGATGACTGGTTGGCGTTGGGGGGGGGGGGGGGTGGTTACTGCTGTAGCCGTTTAGTTTCCTGCACCTGACTTGGTTTCCCTTTCTCTGGGAAGCTGGAGCGAGACGCGTACGTGCAGGCCCTGGCGCGCTTCTCCCTGCTGACCGCCAGCTCCAGCATCACAGAAATGAAGCAGAAGAATATTGACACCATCAAGACTCTCATCACTGTGGCACATACTGATGGCAACTATCTTGGTAACTCCTGGCATGAGGTGAGTACTTCTCCTCTGATGGGGGGGCAGCTCTCTTCTCATGGAAAGGGGGGGGGGGGGGGGTGGCTTCCGCCCTTGAGCGTGTCTCTTCTCATGGGGTGGGGACGTCCGCCCTTGAGCGTCTCTCTTCTCATGGGGGTGGGGACGTCCGCCCTTGAGCGGCTCTCTTCTCATGGGGGTGGGGACGTCCGCCCTTGAGCGGCTCTCTTCTCATGGGGGTGGGGACGTCCGCCCTTGAGCGGCTCTCTTCTCATGGGGGTGGGGACGTCCGCCCTTGAGCGGCTCTCTTCTCATGGGGGTGGGGACGTCCGCCCTTGAGCGGCTCTCTTCTCATGGGGGTGGGGACGTCCGCCCTTGAGCGGCTCTCTTCTCATGGGGGTGGGGACGTCCGCCCTTGAGCGGCTCTCTTCTCATGGGGGTGGGGACGTCCGCCCTTGAGCGGCTCTCTTCTCATGGGGGTGGGGACGTCCGCCCTTGAGCGGCTCTCTTCTCATGGGGGTGGGGACGTCCGCCCTTGAGCGGCTCTCTTCTCATGGGGGTGGGGACGTCCGCCCTTGAGCGGCTCTCTTCTCATGGGGGTGGGGACGTCCGCCCTTGAGCGGCTCTCTTCTCATGGGGGTGGGGACGTCCGCCCTTGAGCGGCTCTCTTCTCATGGGGGTGGGGACGTCCGCCCTTGAGCGGCTCTCTTCTCATGGGGGTGGGGACGTCCGCCCTTGAGCGGCTCTCTTCTCATGGGGGTGGGGACGTCCGCCCTTGAGCGGCTCTCTTCTCATGGAGGTGGGGACGTCCACCCCTGAACGGCTCTTTTCTTATGCGGGGGAGTAGGGGGACGTCCGCCCTTGAGCGGCTCTCTTTTCATGCGGGGTTTGGGACGTCCGCCCTTGAGCGGCTCTCTTTTCATGCGGGGTTTGGGATGTCCGCCCTTGAGCAGCTCCTCTGTGTCTCCACCATCTTAGGTCCTGAAGTGCATCAGTCAGTTAGAACTGGCTCAGCTGATTGGGACAGGAGTTAAAACGCGCTACATCTCGGGGGGCGGCGGACGAGAACGAGAATACATCGTGAAGAGCTACACCACTGGAGGGGATGAGTTCATGGGCCTGGGACTAGGTAAGCTTTCCTCCATGGTCCCCAGAGAGGGGTAGGCCTGTTATGCTGAATGATTCTCACACCTTATTTACTTTAGGTACTTTGGTGGGCGGTGGGGCGGACAAGAAGCAAATAGCGAGCATCCAAGAGTCTGTGGGAGAGACCAGCTCACAGAGTGTTGTCGTCGCTGTGGACCGGTGAGGATATTTTATATTTACTGTATACTTTTCGCTATCAGTGGGGCAGATACCATATATCTCCTATAATCTCCTCTCGTTACTATCAGTGGAGCGGATACGTTATATCTCCTTTATACTCCTCTCGTTACTCTCAGTGGGGAGGATACCATATATCTCCCATATACTCCTCTCCTTACTCTCAGTGGGGAGGATGCCATATATCTCCCGTATACTCCTCTCTTTACTATCAGTGGGGAGGATAGCATATATCTCCTGTATACTCCTCTCGTTACTCTCAGTAGGGCGGATACCATATATCTCCCATATACTCCTCATTACTATCAGTGGGGCGGATACCGTATATCTCCCATATACTCCTCTTGTTACTCTCAGTGGGGCGGATACCATATATCCCTCGTATACTCCTCTCGTTACTATCAGTGGGGCGGATACCATATATCCCCCGTATACTCCTCTCGTTACTATCAGTGGGGAGGATACCATATATCTTCTGTATACTCCTCCCGTTACTCTCAGTAAGGCGGATACCATATATCTCGCATATACTCCTTTCTTTACTATCAGTGGGGAGGATACCATATATCTCCTGTATACTCCTCTCGTTACTCTCAGTAGGGCGGATACCATATATCTCCCATATACTCCTCTCAGTACTATCAGTGGGGAGGATACCATATATCTCCTGTATACTTCCCTCGTTACTCTCAGTGGGGAGGATACCATTATATCTCCCGTATACTCCTCTTGTTACTCTCAGTGGGGAGGATACCATATATCTCCTGTATACTCCTCCCGTTACTCTCAGTAAGGCGGATACCATATATCTCCCATATACTCCCCTCATTACTATCAGTGGGGCGGATACCATATATCTCCTGTATACTCCTCCCGTTACTCTCAGTAAGGCGGATACCATATATCTCCCATATACTCCTTTCTTTACTATCAGTGGGGGGGATACCATATATCTCCCGTATACTCCTCTCTTTACTATCAGTGGGGCGGATACCATATATCTCCTGTATACTCCTCTCGTTACCCATATGTCTCCCGTATACTCCTCTTGTTACTCTCAGTGGGGAGGATACCATATATCCCCCGTATACTCCTCCCGTTACTATCAGTGGGGCTGATACCATATATCTGCTGTATACTCCTCCCGTTACTATCAGTGGGGCGGATACCATATTTCTCCCGTATACTCCTCTCTTTACTATCAGATGGGCGGATACCATATATCTCCCGTATACTCCTCTCGTTACTCTGTGGGGAGGATACCATATATCCCCCGTATACTCCTCTCGTTACTATCAGTGGGTCGGATACCATATATCTCCTGTATACTCCTCCCGTTACTCTCAGTAAGGCGGATACCATATATCTCCCATATACTCCTTTCTTTACTATCAGTGCGGCGGATACCATATATCTCCCGTATACTCCTCTCGTTACTCTCAGTGGGGAGGATACCATATATCTCCCGTATACTCCTCTCTTTACTATCAGTGGGGTGGATACCATATATCTCCCGTATACTCCTCTCATTACTCTGTGGGGAGGATGCCATATATCTCCCGTATACTCCTTTCTTTACTATCAGTGGGGAGGATGCCATATATCTCCCGTATACTCCTCTCGTTACT
This sequence comes from Eleutherodactylus coqui, assembly GCF_035609145.1. NCBI lineage: Eukaryota > Metazoa > Chordata > Amphibia > Anura > Eleutherodactylidae > Eleutherodactylus > Eleutherodactylus coqui. The sequence goes on along the minus strand of NC_089849.1, from coordinate 1,629,917 downwards.
CTCAGTAAGGCGGATACCATATATCTCCCATATACTCCTTTCTTTACTATCAGTGGGGCGGATACCATATATCTCCCGTATACTCCTCTCGTTACTCTCAGTGGGGAGGATGCCATATATCTCCCGTATACTCCTCTCTTTACTATCAGTGGGGCGGATGCCATATATCTCCCGTATACTCCTCTCGTTACTCTCAGTAGGGCTGATAGCATATATCTCCCATATACTCCTCTTGTTACTCTCAGTGGGGAGGATACCATATATCTCCCTTATACTCCTCTTGTTACTCTCAGTGGGGAGGATACATCCCCCGTATACTCCTCTCGTTACTATCAGTGGGGAGGATACCATATATCTCCTGTATACTCCTCCCGTTACCCTCAGTAAGGCGGATACCATATATCTCCCATATACTCCTCTCATTACTATCAATGGGGAGGATACCATATATCTCCTGTATACTTCCCTCGTTACTCTCAGTGGGGAGGATACCATATATCTCCCGTATACTCCTCTTGTTACTCTCAGTGGGGAGGATACCATATATCCCCCGTATACTCCTTTCGTTACTATCAGTGGGGAGGATACCATATATCTCCTGTATACTCCTCCCGTTACTCTCAGTAAGGCGGATACCATATATCTCCCATATACTCCTCTCATTACTATCAGTGGGGAGGATACCATATATCTCCCGTATACTCCTCTCATTACTATCAGTGGGGTGGATACCATATATCTCCTGTATACTCCTCTCATTACTATCAGTGGGGAGGATACCATATATCTCCCGTATATTCCTCTGTTTACTATCAGTGGGGCGGATACCATTTATCTCCCGTATACTCCTCCCGTTACTCTCAGTAAGGCGGATACCATATATCTCCTGTATACTCCTCTCATTACGATCAGTGGGGTGGATTCCATATATCTCCTGTATACTTCCCTGGTTACTCTCAGTGGGGAGGATACCATATATCTCCCGTATACTCCTCTTGTTACTCTCAGTGGGTAGGATACCATATATATCCTGTATACTCCCCTCGTTACTATCAGTGGGGAGGATACCATATATCTCCTGTATACTCCCCTCGTTACTCTCAGTGGGGCGGATACCATATATCCCCCGTATACTCCTCTCGTTACTATCAGTGGGACGGATACCATATATCTCCTGTATACTCCTCCCGTTACTCTCAGTAAGGCGAATACCATATATCTCCCATATACTCCTTTCTTTACTATCAGTGGGGCGGATACCGTATATCCCCGTATACTCCTCTCGTTACTATCAGTGGGGCGGATACCATATATCTTCTGTATACTCCTCCCGTTACTCAGTAAGGCGGATACCATATATCTCCTGTATACTCCTCTCTTTACTATCAGTGGGACGGATACCATATATCTCCCGTATACTCCTCTTGTTACTCTGTGGGGTGGATACCGTATATCCCCCGTATACTCCTCTCGTTACTATCAGTGGGGCGGATACCATATATCTTCTGTATACTCCTCCCGTTACTCAGTAAGGCGGATACCATATATCTCCTGTATACTCCTCTCTTTACTATCAGTGGGGCGGATACCATATATCTCCCGTATACTCCTCTTGTTACTCTCAGTGGGGTGGATACCGTATATCCCCCGTATACTCCTCTCGTTACTCTCAGTGGGGCGGATACCATAAATCTCCTGTATATCACAGTTGGGCTCCCCCCCCCATCCCGTAGAGGTGGGTTGGATGATGGGTGTCCCCATGCTTCTTGGGAGTAATGTGCTTTATCTGTCCCGGCAGGATCTTCACCGGCTCCACGCGGCTGGATGGATACGCTATAGGTAGGTGTTGGCACTTAGTGTGGGGGTCTCCGGTGTGCGTGGGGTCTGCTTCCTCCTCTGCTTTGTCTTGCAGTTGACTTTGTGCGCTGGTTGTGTGCGGTGTCTATGGATGAACTGGCCTCAATCCACCAACCCCGTATGTTCAGCCTGCAGAAGATTGTGGAGATCTCCTACTACAATATGAACCGCATCCGGCTGCAGTGGTCAAGGATATGGCAAGTGATCGGCGACCACTTCAACAAGGTGACCGAAATACTGGGAGTCTCTGCCTTGGATTTCGCTATCTGTTCTGCATTTAGTCTAGTGGTGCCGCATCTACTGAGGGGGTCTCCGTCTAGTGGTGCTGCATCTACTGAGGGGGTCTCCGTCTAGTGGTGCCGCATCTACTGAGGGGGTCTCTGTCTAGTGGTGCTGCATCTACTGAGGGGGTCTCCGTCTAGTGGTGCCGCATCTACTGAGGGGGTCTCTGTCTAGTGGTGCTGCATCTACTGAGGGGGTCTCTGTCTAGTGGTGCCGCATCTACTGAGGGGGTCTCTGTCTAGTGGTGCCGCATCTACTGAGGGGGTCTCTGTCTAGTGGTGCTGCATCTACTGAGGGGGTCTCTGTCTAGTGGTGCTGCATCTACTGAGGGGGTCTCTGTCTAGTGGTGCTGCATCTACTGAGGGGGTCTCTGTCTAGTGGTGCCGCATCTACTGAGGGGGTCTCTGTCTAGTGGTGCCGCATCTACTGAGGGGGTCTCCGTCTAGTGGTGCCGCATCTACTGAGGGGGTCTCCGTCTAGTGGTGCCGCATCTACTGAGGGGGTCTCCGTCTAGTGGTGCCGCATCTACTGAGGGGGTCTCCGTCTAGTGGTGCCGCATCTACTGAGGGGGTCTCCGTCTAGTGGTGCCGCATCTACTGAGGGGGTCTCCGTCTAGTGGTGCCGCATCTACTGAGGGGGTCTCTACCAGGACAAGTGTGATCAGATCTCACTGCCGCCTTTCAATAGCAGATACTCCTGTTGGGGGTCCGTGCATTCTTTTCCCACCTTTTCTTCGGAGAGGCAGACGCTTGCTAGTGTCAGTCTCCTTGAGGCGGCCTCTACTGGGGAAGAGGCTGAGGAGTGGAAGCACTAGACATGAAAGTCCTCAGACCTGCGGTTCATGATACTCGACCCTGTGAAGTAGCTGCCTCTCCTGTAATATTGGGAGTCGTGGACTTGTGTTCAGTCGCCATGCAGGCATTGGTGTGGTGGCATGTAGCCGTGTGCCCGGGGCCTGCTGGCCACCACCTTGTCTGCGGAAGCAGGATGCGTTTTAGGGACCCTCGTCCTCATTCTGACTGGTGCTGGCTTGTTGGACTTGTGCCAGCAGTGTTGGGCCGGTTTCTCTTCTGTGCGCTGTTGCTTGCATGGCCTGCGTAGCGCACCAGCATGCTGCTTTTGTTTTCAATACACACGGAAACTGAACATGCTGCAAGTTAGGGGGGGGGGGGTTGCACAAATATAATGCGCGCCAAATATGCTCACGCGAACAAACCCGTTGGAAATCAGTGGGTTCCATTCACCGCGTACGACACATGCAGAATACGTAGCGCAAATTGCTTGGTGTGACTAGGCCCTCGGTCTCTGTGTCCCCCCCGGCAGGTCGGCTGTAACCCTAATGAAGATGTGGCCATATTTGCTGTGGATTCTCTCAGACAATTATCCATGAAGTTTTTGGAAAAAGATGAATTGGCCAATTTCCGCTTCCAGAAGGATTTCTTGCGTCCTTTTGAGCACATTATGAAGAAAAACCGGTAAGAGCTTTGGGTGTCATTAGGATTGTTGCGTCTGACAGCACAGTATCCAATTGTCAATCTACAGCCATTTTTGAATGAGTATCCCCACCCGACTGCAGGCCCAATGAGCTGAAGCTGCAGAAGGCTGGATCCCCGCAGTGCTGCGAGTAGTGGGGGCTCAGCAGATCTTTATCCAGCTGGTACTTGGGGGTGTTGGTGGTGGCTGTGGCTGAGGGTCAGTGGATCTCTGTGGGGCTGTGATTGGGGGGGGGGGGGGGGCAGTGGATCCCCTTGGGGTGTGACCAGGGGAGGCTGGGTCATTGGATTCCTGTGGGGCAGTGGATCCCTATGGGTCTGTGACTGGGGGGGGAGGGGGCAGTGGATCTCTGTGGGGCTGTGATTGGGGGGGGGGGGGGGGGCAGTGGATCCCCTTGGGGTGTGACCAGGGGAGGCTGGGTCATTGGATTCCTGTGGGGCAGTGGATCCCTATGGGTCTGTGACTGGGGGGGGGGGGGCAGTGGATCCCCTTGGGGCTGTGACCAGGGGGGGGGGGGGCTGGGTCTTGGATTCCTGTGGGGCTGTGACTGGGGGGAAGGGGGTCAGTGGATCTCTGTGGGTCGGGCTAGAACACTGGTCTTTAATACAAGCCGATAAGTGAGATGCTGAGTGGTCCAATTCTTGCTGTATTTCCAGGTCTCCCACTATCCGGGACATGGTGATCCGCTGCCTGACGCAGATGGTCAATATGCAGGCTGGGAACATCCGCTCTGGGTGGAAAAACATTTTTGCAGTATTTTATCAGTCGGCTTCTGACACAAATGGGAACCTGGTGGAGCTGACGTTCCAGACGGTGAATCACATAGTCAGTAAGTAGTCGGCCTGCCCGTGTCCGTGTAGATCTATCTGTAGGACCCCTGTGGGCTCACGGCCATCTCTCTCCTCAGCCAATGTTTTCCAGCACCATTTCCCGGCGGCCATTGACTCTTTCCAGGACGCTGTGAAGTGTTTGTCGGAGTTTGCTTGTAACTCAGCTTTCCCAGACACCAGCATGGAGGCCATTAGACTCATCCGCTACTGTGCAAAGTACGTGTCGGACAAGCCTCAGGTGGGTGATGTTGCGAACCCTTGTCTTCTATATTCTCGTGAACATTCGCAGTCTCCACCGCCGTTTACAGTAGTATCTCCTGCAGGCGCTGAGGGAGTACACCAGCGATGACATGAATGTGGCCCCCGCGGACAGAGTCTGGGTCCGTGGTTGGTTTCCCATCCTTTTTGAGCTCTCCTGCATCATCAACCGGTGTAAGCTGGATGTCCGCACAAGGTAATACCTGGCCGCTCCGGGCACCTAAGGGCCCTTTTTACGGACAATCGTTGTCTAGTTTTTATGTATGCATAAACTGCCGGATGAACGATAATTGGCCCGTGCAAGAGGGCGCCCCCCCCCCCCCCCCCCGAAGCGGGAACTGACTGGTGTCTCCAGCGCGGGCCGTTGGACCTGTAATGGGGAGTCTAATGTTCTTGTATGTCGCTCTGCTCTTTTGCAGGGGGCTCACCGTCATGTTTGAGATCATGAAGAGTTATGGGCACACCTTTGAGAACCAGTGGTGGCACGACCTCTTCCGCATTGTGTTCCGAATATTTGACAATATGAAACTCCCGGAGCAGCAAATTGAGGTGAGAAAGACACCCCAGATCTACAGGGTCCCTCTAATTGTCATCTGCACTGGATGTCACCCCTATGATGTCAGAGCGGAGTGTGCGCTTTCCTAATGCTAGAAGGCCAGTGTCTTATAGTGATCGGCTGGAACCCCTCTCCTCTGACATCCCTAAATGTCCAGTATCGTCCCACTGCAGGACAACAAGCGGGCGCTCAGGCGTTAGGCATTAGCTTCCCCTGAAGCGCCGAAGCCACTTGTATTCACCGAGCTGAGCTGCAAACCTTTTTAATCTGGCTGTAACCCTTGGAGCGCCGGGTCTCACTTCCCTCTCCTGTCATGAGGACTCGGCGGCTCTTCAATGCAGTCTTTGTCTTTGCAGAAGTCGGAGTGGATGACGACGACCTGTAACCACGCCCTCTACGCCATCTGCGACGTTTTCACTCAGTTCTATGAGGCCCTGAACGGCGTTCTGCTCTCCGATATCTTTACTCAGCTACATTGGTGTGTGAAGCAAGGTGAGACCCCTGCATCGGGCATTAGTAGTGGAGTTGGTGACCTTAGGCACGTGGATGATTGTGCCAGTCGGGTACAGGGTGACCAGGGCAGGTTGGTCAGATGTCTTCACAGATTTACACCTCCGGTAACTCTTGTCTGTACCCTGCAGATAATGAGCAGTTGGCAAGGTCGGGGACCAACTGTCTGGAGAACCTGGTCATACTGAATGGAGAGAAGTTCAGTCCGGAGGTTTGGGACCAGACATGTAGCTGTATGTTGGATATCTTCAGGACCACCATCCCAAGTGTGTAAGTGCTGCTCGGTGGTCTGCATGTGGTGCTGGAGGCTTGTGACATCCATTCACCTCTTCTGACTCCTCTTCCCCAGATTATTAACTTGGCGACCGTCTGGGATTGAAGACGACGCGTCGGAGAAGCGCTATGTGAGTGCGGCAGTGTAGAGTCTTGGGGAGGAGGGGTGCAGATTCCTGACTACCTCTGTACTTTGTTCTGCTTTGTCTCCTCCACAGGATCTGGATATAGATCGCCAGTCTGTGAGCAGTCAGGACAGGAATCCCTCTGAGAGGGCTCACAGCCAGCTGTCCAATACCACCGAGGAAAACTGGAGGGGGAAGACTAGCGAGCGTGAGTTTGCCCTGTCCCGCCAGTGTAGTCTACGTTTTCGCTGCCCGCCCCTCTCCCACCAGTGTAGTCTACGATGCGCGGCTTGCCCCTTACCCGCCGGGTGTAGTCTACGGTGCGCAGCCCGCCCCTTACCCGCCGGGTGTAGTCTACGGTGCGCGGCTTGCCCCTCTCCCGCCGGGTGTAGTCTACGGTGCGCAGCCCGCCCCTTACCTGCCGAGTGTAGTCTACGGTGCGCAGCCCGCCCCTTACCCGCCGGGTGTAGTCTGCGGCCCGGCCTTTTCCCGCCGGGTGTAGTCTGCGGCCCGGCCTTTTCCCGCCGGGTGTAGTCTGCGGCCCGGCCTTTTCCCGCCGGGTGTAGTCTGCGGCCCGGCCTTTTCCCGCCGGGTGTAGTCTGCGGCCCGGCCTTTTCCCGCCGGGTGTAGTCTGCGGCCCGGCCTTTTCCCGCCGGGTGTAGTCTGCGGCCCGGCCTTTTCCCGCCGGGTGTAGTCTGCGGCCCGGCCTTTTCCCGCCGGGTGTAGTCTGCGGCCCGGCCTTTTCCCGCCGGGTGTAGTCTGCGGCCCGGCCTTTGCCCGCCGGGTGTAGTCTGCGGCCCGGCCTTTGCCCGCCGGGTGTAGTCTGCGGCCCGGCCTTTGCCCGCCGGGGTGTAGTCTGCGGCCCGGCCTTTGCCCGCCGGGGTGTAGTCTGCGGCCCGGCCTTTGCCCGCCGGGGTGTAGTCTGCGGCCCGGCCTTTGCCCGCCGGGTGTAGTCTGCGGCCCGGCCTTTGCCCGCCGGGTGTAGTCTGCGGCCCGGCCTTTGCCCGCCGGGGTGTAGTCTGCGGCCCGGCCTTTGCCCGCCGGGGTGTAGTCTGCGGCCCGGCCTTTGCCCGCCGGGGTGTAGTCTGCGGCCCGGCCTTTGCCCGCCGGGGTGTAGTCTGCGGCCCGGCCTTTGCCCGCCGGGGTGTAGTCTGCGGCCCGGCCTTTGCCCGCCGGGGTGTAGTCTGCGGCCCGGCCTTTGCCCGCCGGGGTGTAGTCTGCGGCCCGGCCTTTGCCCGCCGGGGTGTAGTCTGCGGCCCGGCCTTTGCCCGCCGGGGTGTAGTCTGCGGCCCGGCCTTTGCCCGCCGGGGTGTAGTCTGCGGCCCGGCCTTTGCCCGCCGGGGTGTAGTCTGCGGCCCGGCCTTTGCCCGCCGGGGTGTAGTCTGCGGCCCGGCCTTTGCCCGCCGGGGTGTAGTCTGCGGCCCGGCCTTTGCCCGCCGGGGTGTAGTCTGCGGCCCGGCCTTTGCCCGCCGGGGTGTAGTCTGCGGCCCGGCCTTTGCCCGCCGGGGTGTAGTCTGCGGCCCGGCCTTTGCCCGCCGGGGTGTAGTCTGCGGCCCGGCCTTTGCCCGCCGGGGTGTAGTCTACGGTGCGCGGCCCGCCCCTCTCCCCGCCGGGGTGTAGTCTACGGTGCGCGGCCCGCCCCTCTCCCCGCCGGGGTGTAGTCTACGGTGCGCGGCCCGCCCCTCTCCCCGCCGGGGTGTAGTCTACGGTGCGCGGCCCGCCCCTCTACCCGCCGGGTGTAGTCTACGGTGCGCGGCCCGCCCCTCTCCCCGCCGGGTGTAGTCTACGGTGCGCGGCCCGCCCCTCTCCCCGCCGGGTGTAGTCTACGGTGCGCGGCCCACCCCTCTCCCCGCCGGGTGTAGTCTGCGGCCCGGCCTTTGCCCGCCGGGGTGTAGTCTGCGGTGCGCGGCCCGCCCCTCTCCCGCCGGGTGTAGTCTACGGTGCGCGGCCCGCCCCTCTCCCGCCGGGTGTAGTCTACGGTGCGCGGCCCGCCCCTCTCCCGCCGGGTGTAGTCTACGGTGCGCGGCCCGCCCCTCTCCCGCCGGGTGTAGTCTACGGTGCGCGGCCCGCCCCTCTCCCGCCGGGTGTAGTCTACGGTGCGCGGCCCGCCCCTCTCCCGCCGGGTGTAGTCTACGGTGCGCGGCCCGCCCCTCTCCCGCCGGGTGTAGTCTACGGTGCGCGGCCCGCCCCTCTCCCGCCGGGTGTAGTCTACGGTGCGCGGCCCGCCCCTCTCCCGCCGGGTGTAGTCTACGGTGCGCGGCCCGCCCTTCGCCCGCCGGGTGTAGTCTACGGTGCGCGGCCCGCCCCTCTCCCGCCGGGTGTAGTCTACGGTGCGCGGCCCGCCCCTCTCCCGCCGGGTGTAGTCTACGGTGCGCGGCCCGCCCCTCTCCCGCCGGGTGTAGTCTACGGTGCGCGGCCCGCCCTTCGCCCGCCGGGTGTAGTCTGCGGGCCCACCCTTCGCCTCTATATTGTATAGTCTGCTCATGTAGCGTCTCTGATACTCGTTGCTTTCCTCAGGGCTCGCTGACCAGAAGCTGTTTGCTGGACTCCTCATAAAGTGCGTCGTGCAGCTGGAACTCATCCAGACCATCGACAATATTGTCTTTTTTCCAACTACAAGCAAGAAGGAGGATGCCGAGCATCTGGCGGCCGCGCAGGTCAGTGTTGGGGGGCCGGGTGGGTCTGGGGGTTTGCTCTGGGTGCAGCTGTAGATCCACCATGTTCTTTATACAGAGGGACACGCTGGATGAAGACGTCCACTCTGAATACGAGGACCAGGGGATGTACAAGTTCATGTCCACGCCTCATCTCTTCAAGCTGCTGGACTGTCTTCAGGAATCGCACTCATTTGCCAAAGCCTTTAATTCTAATAACGAGCAGAGGACGGCGCTGTGGCGAGCAGGTGAGACGAGCGGTGCCTGAGCGCATGGATCCTTTCCATTGTGAGCCATCTCTGCTGGGACTGCTCCTTCTGTCACTGAGCGAGTCCCTCCCTCAGTTCTTCCTGGCAGTCAGTAACAGTGATAGAACCCTCCCATCCCTCTGTGTAGATGCCCGCTTGCCTGATTCTCCCCTGCTTATTAGTGTTACTCGTCATGATCGGACGGGGAAGAACGTCGGCTGATTTTTTAACATTTTTCTCATTTTTGCTAAATTGCATCATCCGCATCTGATTATTATCCAGAGGCGCAAAAATATTGGTTCCCTGCTTTAAGCAGAAAGGAGAGGTGTGTCGGCTCAGTGCTGCTGTCCTGACGGGGGGTGAATCTGACCTTGATGGGGATCTGAAACTAGTTACCCACCAATGTAAAGCAGTAGTGCTAACCACCTCCTCCTCCGCTTTCACCCTCCTCCACTTTCACTGACATCCCCTCCTCCACCTCCACCACCCTCCTCCTCCGCTAATTCCTCCTCCGCTTTCACTGCCATCCCCTCCTCCGCTTTCACTGCCATCCCCTCCTCCGCTTTCACTGCCATCCCCTCCTCCGCTTTCACTGCCATCCCCTCCTCCGCTTTCACTGCCATCCCCTCCTCCGCTTTCACTGCCATCCCCTCCTCCGCTTTCACTGCCATCCCCTCCTCCGCTTTCACTGCCATCCCCTCCTCCGCTTTCACTGCCATCCCCTCCTCCGCTTTCACTGCCATCCCCTCCTCCGCTTTCACTGCCATCCCCTCCTCCGCTTTCACTGCCATCCCCTCCTCCGCTTTCACTGCCATCCCCTCCTCCGCTTTCACTGCCATCCCCTCCTCCGTCCCCTCCACCCTCCTCCTCCGCCCCCTCCACCCTCCTCCTCCGCCCCCACCACCCTCCTCCTCCGCCCCCTCCACCCTCCTCCTCCGCCCCCTCCACCCTCCTCCTCCGCCCCCTCCACCCTCCTCCTCCGCCCCCTCCACCCTCCTCCTCCGCCCCCTCCACCCTCCTCCTCCGCCCCCTCCACCCTCCTCCTCCGCCCCCTCCACCCTCCTCTTCCGCTCCCTCCACCCTCCTCTTCCGCTTTCACTGACATCCCCTCCTCTGCCTCCACCACCCTCCTCCTCCGCTGATTCCTCCTCCGCCTCCTCCGCTGATTCCTCCTCCGCCTCCTCCGCTGATTCCTCCTCCGCCTCCTCCGCTGATTCCTCCTCCGCCACCTCCGCTGATTCCTCCTCCGCCACCTCCGCTGATTCCTCCTCCGCCACCTCCGCTGATTCCTCCTCCGCCACCTCCGCTGATTCCTCCTCCGCCACCTCCACCCTTCTTCTCCGCCCCCTCCACCCGCCCCCTCCACCCTCCTCCTCCGCCCCCTCCTCCTCCGCCCCCTCCTCCTCCGCCCCCTCCTCCCCCTCCACCCTCCTCCTCCGCCCCCTCCACCCTCCTCCTCCGCCCCCTCCACCCTCCTCCTCCGCCCCCTCCACCCTCCTCCTCCGCCCCCTCCACCCTCCTCCTCCGCCCCCTCCACCCTCCTCCTCCGCCCCCTCCACCCTCCTCCTCCGCCCCCTCCACCCTCCTCCTCCGCCCCCTCCACCCTCCTCCTCCGCCCCTCCACCCTCCTCCTCCGCCACCTCCACCCTCCTCCTCCGCCACCTCCACCCTCCTCCTCCGCCACCTCCACCCTCCTCCTCCGCCCCCTCCACCCTCCTCCTCCGCCCCCTCCACCCTCCTCCTCCGCCCCCTCCACCCTCCTCCTCCGCCCCCTCCACCCTCCTCCTCCGCCCCCTTCTCCTCCGCCCCCTCCTCCTCCGCCCCCTCCTCCTCCGCCCCTCCACCCTCCTCCTCCGCCCCTCCACCCTCCTCCTCCGCCCCTCCACCCTCCTCCTCCGCCACCTCCACCCTCCTCCTCCGCTTTCACTGCCATCCCCTCCTCTGCTGATTCCTCCTCCGCTTTCACTGCCATCCCCTCCTCCCCCACCTCCACCCTCCTCCGCTGATTCCTCCTCTTCATCCGCTTTCACTGCCATCCCCTCCTCCGCCTCCACCACCATCCTCCTCCGCTGATTCCTCCTCTGCTTTCACTGCCATCCCCTTCTCCGCCACCTCCACCCTCCTCCTCCGCCGCTTTCACCCTCCTCCTCCGCCGCTTTCACCCTCCTCCTCCGCCGCTTTCACCCTCCTCCTCCGCCGCTTTCACCCTCCTCCTCCGCCGCTTTCACCCTCCTCCTCCGCCGCTTTCACCCTCCTCCTCCGCCGCTTTCACCCTCCTCCTCCGCCGCTTTCACCCTCCTCCTCCGCCGCTTTCACCCTCCTCCTCCGCCGCTTTCACCCTCCTCCTCCGCCGCTTTCACCCTCCTCCGCTTTCACTGCCATCCCCTCCTCCGCCACCTCCACCCTCCTCCTCCGCTTTCACTGCCATCCCCTCCTCCGCCACCTCCACTCACCACCTCTGCTGATTTCTCCTCCTCCGCTTTCACTGCCATCCCCTCCTCCGCCACCTCCACCCTCCTCCTCCGCTTTCACTGCCATCCCCTCCTCCGCCACCTCCACCCTCCTCCTCCGCTTTCACTGCCATCCCCTCCTCCGCCACCTCCACCCTCCTCCTCCGCTTTCACTGCCATCCCCTCCTCCGCCACCTCCACCCTCCTCCTCCGCTTTCACTGCCATCCCCTCCTCCGCCACCTCCACCCTCCTCCTCCGCTTTCACTGCCATCCCCTCCTCCGCCACCTCCACCCTCCTCCTCCGCTTTCACTGACATCCCCTCCTCCGCCACCTCCACCCTCCTCCTCCGCTTTCACTGACATCCCCTCCTCTGCCTCCACCACCCTCCTCCTCCGCTTTCACTGCCATCCCCTCCTCCGCCTCCTCCGCTGATTCCTCCTCCGCCTCCTCCGCTGATTCCTCCTCCGCCTCCTCCGCTGATTCCTCCTCCGCCACCTCCGCTGATTCCTCCTCCGCCACCTCCGCTGATTCCTCCTCCGCCACCTCCGCTGATTCCTCCTCCGCCACCTCCGCTGATTCCTCCTCCGCCACCTCCGCTGATTCCTCCTCCGCCACCTCCGCTGATTCCTCCTCCGCCCCCTCCGCTGATTCCTCCTCCGCCCCCTCCGCTGATTCCTCCTCCGCCCCCTCCACCCTCCTCCTCCGCCCCCTCCACCCTCCTCCTCCGCCCCCTCCACCCTCCTCCTCCGCCCCCTCCACCCTCCTCCTCCGCCCCCTCCACCCTCCTCCTCCGCCCCCTCCACCCTCCTCCTCCGCCCCCTCCACCCTCCTCCTCCGCCCCCTCCACCCTCCTCCTCCGCCCCTCCACCCTCCTCCTCCGCCACCTCCACCCTCCTCCTCCGCTTTCACTGCCATCCCCTCCTCTGCTGATTCCTCCTCCGCTTTCACTGCCATCCCCTCCTCCCCCACCTCCACCCTCCTCCGCTGATTCCTCCTCTTCATCCGCTTTCACTGCCATCCCCTCCTCCGCCTCCACCACCATCCTCCTCCGCTGATTCCTCCTCTGCTTTCACTGCCATCCCCTTCTCCGCCACCTCCACCCTCCTCCTCCGCCGCTTTCACCCTCCTCCTCCGCCGCTTTCACCCTCCTCCTCCGCCGCTTTCACCCTCCTCCTCCGCCGCTTTCACCCTCCTCCTCCGCCGCTTTCACCCTCCTCCTCCGCCGCTTTCACCCTCCTCCTCCGCCGCTTTCACCCTCCTCCTCCGCCGCTTTCACCCTCCTCCTCCGCCGCTTTCACCCTCCTCCTCCGCCGCTTTCACCCTCCTCCTCCGCCGCTTTCACCCTCCTCCTCCGCCGCTTTCACCCTCCTCCTCCGCCGCTTTCACCCTCCTCCTCCGCCGCTTTCACCCTCCTCCGCTTTCACTGCCATCCCCTCCTCCGCCACCTCCACCCTCCTCCTCCGCTTTCACTGCCATCCCCTCCTCCGCCACCTCCACCCTCCTCCTCCGCTTTCACTGCCATCCCCTCCTCCGCCACCTCCACCCTCCTCCTCCGCTTTCACTGCCATCCCCTCCTCCGCCACCTCCACCCTCCTCCTCCGCTTTCACTGCCATCCCCTCCTCCGCCACCTCCACCCTCCTCCTCCGCTTTCACTGCCATCCCCTCCTCCGCCACCTCCACCCTCCTCCTCCGCTTTCACTGACATCCCCTCCTCTGCCTCCACCACCCTCCTCCTCCGCTTTCACTGCCATCCCCTCCTCCGCCTCCTCCGCTGATTCCTCCTCCGCCTCCTCCGCTGATTCCTCCTCCGCCTCCTCCGCTGATTCCTCCTCCGCCTCCTCCGCTGATTCCTCCTCCGCCTCCTCCGCTGATTCCTCCTCCGCCACCTCCGCTGATTCCTCCTCCGCCACCTCCGCTGATTCCTCCTCCGCCACCTCCGCTGATTCCTCCTCCGCCCCCTCCACCCTCCTCCTCCGCCCCCTCCACCCTCCTCCTCCGCCCCCTCCACCCTCCTCCTCCGCCCCCTCCACCCTCCTCCTCCGCCCCCTCCACCCTCCTCCTCCGCCCCCTCCACCCTCCTCCTCCGCCCCCTCCACCCTCCTCCACCGCCCCTCCACCCTCCTCCTCCGCCCCCTCCACCCTCCTCCTCCGCCCCCTCCACCCTCCTCCTCCGCCCCCTCCACCCTCCTCCTCCGCCCCCTCCACCCTCCTCCTCCGCCCCCTCCACCCTCCTCCTCCGCCCCCTCCACCCTCCTCCGCCCCCTCCACCCTCCTCCTCCGCCCCCTCCACCCTCCTCCTCCGCCCCCTCCACCCTCCTCCTCCGCCACCTCCACCCTCCTCCTCCGCTTTCACTGCCATCCCCTCCTCCCCACCTCCACCCTCCTCCGCTGATTCCTCCTCTTCATCCGCTTTCACTGCCATCCCCTCCTCTGCCTCCACCACCATCCTCCTCCGCTGATTCCTCCTCTGCTTTCACTGCCATCCCCTTCTCCGCCACCTCCACCCTCCTCCTCCGCCGCTTTCACCCTCCTCTGCTTTCACTGACATCCCCTCCTCCACCTCCACCACGCTCCTCCTCCGCTGATTCCTCCTCCGCTTTCACTGCCATCCCCTCCTCCGCCACCTCCACCCTCCTCCTCCGCTTTCACTGCCATCCCCTCCTCCGCCACCTCCACTCACCTCCTCTGCTGATTTCTCCTCCTCCGCTTTCACTGCCATCCCCTCCTCCACCACCTCCACCCTCCTCCTCCGCTTTCACTGCCATCCCCTCCTCCACCACCTCCACCCTCCTCCTCCGCTTTCACTGCCATCCCCTCCTCCGCCACCTCCACCCTCCTCCTCCGCTTTCACTGCCATCCCCTCCTCCGCCACCTCCACCCTCCTCCTCCGCTTTCACTGCCATCCCCTCCTCCGCCACCTCCACCCTCCTCCTCCGCTTTCACTGCCATCCCCTCCTCCGCCACCTCCACCCTCCTCCTCCTCTTTCACTGCCATCCCCTCCTCCGCCACCTCCACTCACCTCCTCTGCTGATTCCTCCTCCTCCGCTTTCACTGCCATCCCCTCCTCCACCACCTCCACCCTCCTCCTCCGCTTTCACTGCCATCCCCTCCTCCGCCACCTCCACCCTCCTCCTCCGCTTTCACTGCCATCCCCTCCTCCGCCACCTCCACCCTCCTCCTCCGCTTTCACTGCCATCCTCTCCTCCGCCACCTCCACTAATCTGCTGATTCCTCCTCCTCCGCTTTCACTGCCATCCCCTCCTCCCCCACCTCCACCCTCCTCCTCCGCTGATTCCTCCTCTTCATCCACTTTCACTGCCATCCCCTCCTCCACCACCTCCACCCTCCTCCTCCGCTTTCACTGCCATCCCCTCCTCCGCCACCTCCACCCTCCTCCTCCGCTTTCACTGCCATCCTCTCCTCCGCCACCTCCACTAATCTGCTGATTCCTCCTCCTCCGCTTTCACTGCCATCCCCTCCTCCCCCACCTCCACCCTCCTCCTCCGCTGATTCCTCCTCTTCATCCACTTTCAGTGCCATCCCCTCCTCCGCCACCTCCACCCTCCTCATCCGCTTTCACTGCCATCCCCTCCTCCGCCACCTCCACCCTCCTCCTCCGCTGATTCCTCCTCTTCATCCGCTTTCACTGACATCCCCTCCTCCGCCTCCACTGCCCTCCTCCTCCGCCTCCACCGCCTTCCCCTCCTTCGCCACCTCCACCCCCGCCTCCTCCCTTTTTACTGCCATCCCCTCCTCCGCTTCCATCACCGCCTCCTAAGTTTTCACTGCCATGCCCTCCTCTGCCTCCACCGCCATCCCCTCCACCGCCATCCCCTCCACCGCCATCCCCTCCACCTCTGTTTTTACTGCCATCCCCTCCTCTGCCTCCACCGCCATCCCCTCCTCCTCTGTTTTTACTGCCGTCCCCTCCTCTGCCTCCACCGCCATCCCCTCCTCCTCTGTTTTTACTGCCGTCCCCTCCTCTGCCTCCACCGCCATCCCCTCCTCCTCTGTTTTTACTGCCGTCCCCTCCTCTGCCTCCACCGCCACCCCCTCCTCCTCTGTTTTTACTGCCATCCCCTCCTCTGCCTCCACCGCCATCCCCTCCTCTGCCTCCACCGCCATCCCCTCCTCCTCCGTTTTTACTGCCATCCCCTCCTCTGCCCCCCTCCTCCGCTCAACACTAGTCCTTACTATAACAATCATTTGCTTTCTGCTCCCTAGGATTTAAAGGGAAGTCCAAGCCGAACCTCCTGAAGCAGGAGACCAGTAGCCTCGCCTGCTGCTTGCGGATCCTTTTTCGCATGTACACGGACGAGCGGCGCAGAGACTTTTGGGAGGACATAGAGCAGCGGCTCCTAAAGTAAGTTCTGTGGGCCTGAGTGTCCCATCATGTTGGACGGAGGTGTGTGGATGGCTCACGTCTGTCTGTCGTTACAGTGTGTGCAGCGAGGCCCTGGCTTACTTCATCACTGTAAACTCTGAGAGCCACCGGGAGGCCTGGACCAACCTCCTGCTGCTACTGCTGACCAAAACCCTCAAAGTCAGCAACGAGAAGGTACGCTGCCCCGGCCCCTACACGCCACCTTCCCGACTCCCATCTTGGAGACGCCCCTCTAGGCATGAAGGGCAGCTGGGATGGAGATCTGTTTGGCCTAAATGTCCACCAATGTCAGGTGGGCGCTGGCTGTCCGTTGTAGCATGACAGCCTCATTCTAATCAGTAGGGTTGCATCGCTGTCACCCCCAAAACGAACGTCCTTGTCCAGTGGGGTGGGGGTGTTTGATGTGACCTCCATCACTGGTGATGTCCTCTTTTCCTAATGAGCCGCATCCCTCCACAAACGCTCTGCGAAGTTATCCAGCGCCCTATGCAAATCAGAGGAAAATGGACCCGCCCACGCATGCTCCGCTGGAAACCACGCCCCTTTCTAAGTTTATTCCGTTTAAACAAAAGTATATAGTTGCATCTTACAGAGTCCAGAGAGGTTTCATCCCTGAGCCCTCCTAGCTCGTTCCTCCAGACATCCGCTTACAGAACCCATGAGCCTGGGCTCCGCAAACTAATAGAAGGCAACAGAGCTTTACTGCGTCATGACACACGCCGGTCAGCGCGGGGGCTTCTGCAGGCCCCAGCATTGTCCGTGCTGTGGTAATACCTTACACTATGTATGAGCCATCAAACAATCACAAGTTCAACTCCCCCAATATAAAAAGAAAAACCGTCTTTGGTATCGCTGCGTCCGTGACACTGCGCCGTCAAAGGAAGACGTGACGTATCCCACTCCGAGCAGCGTCACGCTGCCAGAGCTGCTCCACCTCATCTCATCAAAAGTAAGCCATATGAACCCCCAGATGGTGCCAGCGGGGATGCAGGACGTCCCCCCAACAAGGATGGCTGTTGTTTCTCCAAACAGCTGCACCTGGGGTCTCGGGGTCCTCGTGCCCCTCGTGCCGCCATTATGTTATTCTTCTGCGAGGTTCACTGTGCAAACAAGAAAAGGGGGAATTGCAGGGGTTTTTTTCCATTTCACTCCAATAAAAAATTTTTTTTGAAGTTTTTCGGTACATTAGTGTATTACGGTCCTGCAACCCACAAGCCCAGACAGGAGGGCCGGCGATGTATAGGGGGTGGTCTCACATCGGCGTTGGCATCTTCGGTCGAAGGTTCTGACGCAGATCTGGTCAAAATACCAAAAGATGATTTGCTGCGCGCTTTATCTTCTGTTCAAAACCAACCAAGCGGAAACTGAATGGACGCCATTATAGTCCGCGGCGTTCGCTCGGCCATGCTCCGTTTTGTGCTCAGACAGGGATTCCCCTTGTCCCGCTGCCGAGAAGACTGTGCGTGATTTGTGTGTTGAGAGATGCACAAATCCTTCCCACATGTGAATGGAGTCATGTCCATTGTGGTGCACAGGAGAATCGCGGCATGCCCTATATGGTTGGAGCACACTGCCCCGTGAACCCGAGTGCCCGCCGGGGCAATGTGCCGCGCCTGGAGGCCACCCGGAGAATCGCGGCATGCCCTATATGGTTGGAGCACACTGCCCCGTGAACCCGAGTGCCCGCCGGGGCAATGTGCCGCGCCTGGAGGCCACCCGGAGAATCGCGGCATGCCCTATATGGTTGGAGCACACTGCCCCGTGAACCCGAGTGCCCGCCGGGGCAATGTGCAGCGCCTGGAGGCCAGCCTGAGAATCGCGGCATGCCCTATATGGTTGGAGCACACTGCCCCGTGAACCCGAGTGCCCGCCGGGGCAATGTGCCGCGCCTGGAGGCCAGCCTGAGAATCGCGGCATGCCCTATATGGTTGGAGCACACTGCCCCGTGAACCCGAGTGCCCGCCGGGGCAATGTGCCGCGCCTGGAGGCCACCCGGAGAATCGCGGCATGCCCTATATGGTTGGAGCACACTGCCCCGTGAACGAGTGCGCGCCGGGGCAATGTGCCGCACCTGGAGGCCAGCCGGAGAATCGCGGCATGCCCTATATGGTTGGAGCACACTGCCCCGTGAACCCGTGTGCCCGCCGGGGCAATGTGCCTCGCCTGGAGGCCAGCCGGAGAATCGCGGCATGCCCTATATGGTTGGAGCACACTGCCCCGTGAACCCGAGTGCCCGCCGGGGCAATGTGCCGCACCTGGAGGCCAGCCGGAGAATCGCGGCATGCCCTATATGGTTGGAGCACACTGCCCCGTGAACCCGAGTGCCCGCCGGGGCAATGTGCCGCACCTGGAGGCCACCCGGAGAATCACGACCTTACTGAAGTGGTAGAACGCTTAGCATGCGCAGGTACGTTGCACGTTAGCAGTGTGATTGTCGCGCTCGCCTGGGTGGAGGCAGCCTCAGAGTTGGGAGGGATTATTATTTTTATTTTTAAAGTAAACAGGAAATGACAAAAAAGAAGAAAGGGGGAAAAAGGTCCTTAAGGGTTAAGCGACGCGATTATAAAAATTCTGTCCGTTCTCTTGCCCCCCTTATGTCTATGGAACAATAGAGGACCGCCTAGAGTTCCGCTAGGAAAAGCTGAGCAGTGACCTCCGGTCCCGTGCCAGGGGTTGGGGGTCCAGCATAATAAGGGGGCTGTCTGGGGCAGCGGGTCTCCTCACTGATCTGATGGGTGCCGAAGGCTCATTAGGAAAAGAAAGGCAGTTAGAAGTGATGATTCACCCCTGCCTGCCAGCAACGGGCATCTTGGGGGTGACGAATTGTCTTTAACCCCTTGGATACGGGGGTTGTGGTGGGGGTGATTCCTGCGCTAACCAGTAAGCTGTGCCATGTAGGGAGGGCTGAGCGGGGGCCGTGTCCTGACTTGTGCTTCCCTCTCTGTAGTTCAGGGCTCACGCCTCCAAGTATTACCCGCACTTGTGTGAGATCATGCAGTTTGACCTGATCCCGGAGCTGCGAGCCGTTCTGCGGAAGTTCTTCTTGCGCATCGGGATCGTCTTCAGGATCTGGCTGGCGGACGAGCAGCTGAGTGGCCGACTCCCATCTTCATAATGGCTGGCGCCAGGCCTGGAGCGCGGTGCTACTGGCAGCGCAGAGGAGCCAGTCTTCATTCTTCAACCCTTCCGCCGCAGCCGCGGAGCCGATACGTTCAGATGGAGGACTCAAATGTCTTGTAGATTTTTATTTTTGCTACTTTGGGTGTGCGGCTCCTGAATTGATTTTAAGGTGGTTCTTTCTATGGGTTGTTCTCTCCTGTTGGGTTTAGTGTTCCTGTGCCCCCTAGGGTCTGTGTTGACATGTGCCCCCCGCAGTCCCTCCCGTATTGCGCATACTCATATACAGAGGCGCTCCCCTGACGACGGATCCCTTCTCACAGCTCCGATCTTCTGTTGTATGACCCTGCTGCTTATGAAGGTTGATAGCAGAGAGCAATAGCTGCGCCATAGGCTTGCAGTACTGGACCACGATGACTTCCTAGTGCAGACGTTCATCCCCTGTCTCGGGTCATTGCACTGTATACAGGAGGAGCCTCAGTAGCTGCTATAGGGCCGGCTCTTGTCCCTCCCTTACCGCTGCCGGATCCTGGTGTGACCGCCCCTCGCTGCCGGATCCTGGTGTGACCGCCCCTCGCTGCCGGATTCTGGTGTGACCGCCCCTCGCTGCCGGGTCCTGGTGTGACCGCCCCTCGCTGCCGGATCCTGGTGTGACCGCCCCTCGCTGCCGGGTCCTGGTGTGACCGCCCTTCGCTGTAGCGCCTCCATGGGAGTTTTCATAGCTGCAGTTCTTGAGAGGCCAGTATGTAGGCGGGAGGCAGGGCCCTAAGTTGTGGCCCCTGTACTCCATAAGGAGTGGTTGTAGCTGAAGCACGGTCTCCCGTTCCCCATGGCAGCCGTTTTGCACATAAAGCTCCGCCCCTCACCTTTTGCACCCTCCTACTGAAGTTGGAAGGAGTGATGAGTATTTTCTCAGTGGGGTCATTTACTGTAAACTCCGGCCAGTGTTATCTGTAGGGTGTGGCCTTGCCAGAGTGGGCGGTGTCTCAGAGTAACCCCTCCCTATATATAATATATAACCCCCGTGTCTGTTCTCTGTATGATAAGTTATTTCTTTTCCGCTCTGATTTTAATGACTGCTGGATGTAAACATTTGGAATAGAGATCTATGAATCTGTAAAGTTTTCTATGTAAGATAGACTGTACCATAAGGTTATCTACTCTGCGTTAATCAGATGTCAATAAAGCTTTAATGGTGTCTGCCAGTGGCTTTATATCCCCCCCACCCCCGCTCCATCACGTTGATACGTGTTACGGGTACTGGGTGGTGGGCTGCAGTCACCTGTCGCAGGTAACGGCACCATGATAACGCCTCAGCCTGTTTACTGGGCTCTGCCCCTCCGCTGTTGCCTGCAGCATCTCCTGGGCTCTAGTCACAGGTAATGGCCCATGATCCTCCTGTCTACTGGACTCTGCCCCCTGCTGTTGCCTGCAGCATCTCCTGGGCTCTAGTCACAGGTAATGGCCCATGATCCTCCTGTCTACTGGACTCTGCCCCCTGCTGTTGTCTGCAGCATCTCCTGGGCTCTAGTCACAGGTAATGGCCCATGATCCTCCTGTTTTCTGGCCTCTGCCCCCCCTGCTGTTGCCTGCAGCATCTCCTGGGCTCTAGTCACAGGTAATGGCCCATGATCCTCCTGTCTACTGGACTCTGCCCCCTGCTGTTGCCTGCAGCATCTCCTGGGCTCTAGTCACAGGTAATGGCCCATGATCCTCCTGTTTTCTGGCCTCTGCCCCCCTGCTGTTGCCTGCAGCATCTCCTGGGCTCTAGTCACAGCTAATGGCCCATGATCCTCCTGTCTACTGGAGTCTGCCCCCCTGCTGTTGCCTACAGCATCTCCTGGGCTCTAGTCACAGCTAATGGCCCATGATCCTCCTGTCTACTGGAGTCTGCCCCCCTGCTGTTGCCTACAGCATCTCCTGGGCTCTAGTCACAGGTAATGGCCCATGATCCTCCTGTTTTCTGGCCTCTGCCCCCCCTGCTGTTGTCTGCAGCATCTCCTGGGCCGCAGTCATAGGTACGGCTCATGATCCTCCTGGGCTCTGCCCCCCCCATATATATCCCTATTCCACACTACTTCTACTTGAGCCAACCCAAATAACCAATCACCGTGAATGAGTTAATCCAAACAACCAATCAGGTTGCGAATGGTGTGGAGGGGGTGTGGAATTTAGTTATACACCCGCCTCCTGCTATTGCATGCAACATCTCTTTGGCTCCAGTTACAGGTAACGGCCCATGATCCTCCTGGGCTCTGCCCCTACACTGTGGCCTGTGTTAGGAAAATTCAATCGTTCTGTCAATATGCTGTGAGGCTCCAAATCAGAGGTGGTTATGGCGGCCGCCGTGAGAAAGCAATGGACACAGAGATCAGGACTGTCTAAAAGTAATCTACCTTTATTACAAAACATCCTACTTTATATAGTATTTTAGAGGAGAGGGGTCTATTGTCACTGTGTACATTTCAGCCAGTCATGTGCTTTTACATAGCTAGCAGTTAATCATTAAGGCATTGTCTTTACTGGACACTGTTGTATACTGACCTTTGATCAGTGTAACAGCAGATATGGGAAGAATGTACGTTATATATACTTCTGCTGAGTACTATTCGCTATTTCTGTTCCTGTAACAATCCAATCTGACTGCGCAAACAACATATGAATGTATAAGCGTATATCACAGATGTTCATAGGAGACAGGATGAAATATATATGGATATATATATATATATAGGTTTTAGGCCCATAGCCTTCACAATCCCCCATTTGAAACAGTCCATCTTGAAAAGAGCCTTTGTAGTGGTACTCTCAAGGGTTCTAAGCCGCCCTGCGGGTCTTTCGTTATTGTCTTCTTTGCCGGATCCCCACTGTTGTTGCTCTTTACGTATGACTGTTTCAATGATATTGTAGAGGGAGCGATTCTAGATAATGTGCTTGTCTCCGTATCCCACAGAATGTCCAGAAATTGCAAAGACTCAAAAGAATGAACAAAGGAAACAGTATTAGTAATGGGAAACATAAAACCCATCATCGTTCCTGCAGTAGGTGACCGTCCAGTAAACATATCATACCAGTGATACTCTGTGTCTACCTGGATCTTAGTACCTATGCTGACCAACTTATCTCCCACCCATACAGTTTGTTTTCTAATTCCCTAAGGGAGAGGTTAGTAACATCCAAATGCTTTTGTAGGTGTTCAGTGTCTTTCATTAGTCTTACAATTCTACCCACGGATACAGTCAGAGTTGTCATAGGGATAGTATCTGGGTGCCAGTAGTACCTTAATGCAGCTTCAGCATCTGGCAGAAAGGTGTACACCAATGTAAACCAATGTATCACCGATATGTTTTGTAGACATCCGGAGAATGGAGTGGTGAGATTATACATACTGGTGGTGGTGGTTTGGTTGGTAATAAAGAATATATATTGGGGGCCAACTTCTATCAGCATATGGAAAGACGCAGGTAACACCGTTCAATCACAATGCTGACTGAAGGCTGCAGGAGTCATGGCTCATATGGGGCTGTACTCCGTCCACATACTAGGCCATCAAGTGTTTCTTCACCGTTCTCTATACCATGGGTTTTATTGTCAATCATCGTACCTGTGAACTTGGACAACCAATATTGGAAAGCATATAGAGGCAGTCCAACACCACAGGTAGTCCTACAAACTTACACATCAGGCTTGTGTCCTCATAAAGTCATTCCTCCAGTGCAATCCTCATCAGAGCATCCTACACCATCAGCCCCGGGCCGTATCCAGGATGCTACTGGAAGGTTTCTCCACAATTCTTCATTATTTGTCATCAGATCTGATTGTGCTTTGTCCTTCTCGTGAATCATATATACATATCGTAGGCTACATTGTGTCTAGTTTAGGAATTTACCAACAAATCATTTTAAACCACAAAACTCAGATTAAAAAGCGTTAATACGTCAAAAGGGTCAAAAAGTTCAACCGCATTAGAGAGTTGGCTGTAGGACTACCATGTATGCACAGGAGAGTATATGTATCTTTTACAGATATTGTCTGGTTTGTGCCTCCTCTCCCGACCTGGTCACCCTGGCACAACAACGTCTTTGAAAGATGCTCATATGTGAACTGCTTATCTATATGAGCCACACATCCTTGGGTTGGTTTATAGCATGAGATATTTACTCTACTGATAATGTTTATCCAAGGATGCTCTCCTTCCTGTATCACATATGAACGACCCCTACATTTAGTAGAGGCGACATATAAGCCACTGGTCTCTCCTAGTGTAAAGTTGGCTATTTGGGCACCTATGATAGCTTTCACATATGAACTCGTCTTGCTGTCTGGCTTTAGTTTTATTTGCCCATCCCCAGTAGCTTTTAACAACACCTCCTTCCTTAGCTCGTGCCAATTTCAACTTTCCTGCTGGCATCAGGGTCCAGGCCCTGACGATAAGCAGGAGAATTCCCAGCACCAGGAACGGTCTCATTTCTCTCAGATTGTGGTCTCTTAAAGGGGTTGTCTCGCGGCAGCAAGTGGGGTTCAGCACTTCTGTATGGCCATATTAATGCACTTTGTAATGTACATCGTGCATTAATTATGAGCCATACAGAAGTTATTCACTTACCTGCTCCGTTGCTAGCGTCCTCGTCGCCATGGATCCGTCTAATTTCGCTGTCTTCTGGCGTTTTTAGACGCGCTTGCGCTGTGCGGTCTTCTTCCTGGTGAATGGGGCCGCTCGTGCCGGAGAGCTGGTCCTCGTAGCTCCGCCCCATCACGTGTGCCGATTCCAGCCAATCAGGAGGCTGGAATCGGCAATGCACCGCACAGAGCCCACGGTGCACCGTGGGTGAAGATCCCGGCGGCCATCTTGGTGAAGGAAGACGTCGCAGAGCGGGGATTCGGGTAAGTAATAAAAATTTTTTTTTTTAACACATCCTTTGGGGTTGTCCTGCACCGAACGGGGGGCCTATGGAAAAAAAAAAAACCCGTTTTGGCGCGAGACAACCCCTTTAACCTTCTTGCAATGTGAGGCATGTACCCAATAGGTCTTACCCTCTAGTTTAACGGCAGTACTGGTTGTGAGCAGCACTTGAAATGGGCCGTCAAACCTTGGTTCCAATGTCCTCCTCACGGGTCTCTTTGTCACTACCCAATCTCCGGGCTGCAGATCATGCGTTCCTTCAAGAGAATTTGGATCTGGAATTGAAGTAAACACTTGATTGTGTGTTGCCTTTAGGCGTGCATGTGAGAACATAACATAGTCAGAGTACCATACTGGGCCTGCAGCAGCTGTGGAAAGTACAGACCAAACCTGGGTGTATACCCAAACAAGATTTCATATGGTGATAACCCTGTCTTTCTGTTAGGTACATATCTGACTGAGAAAAGGGCCAATGGAGGCGCTCAGTCCATGGTTTGCCTGTTTCTTTGCTTTCTGTATTTTTAGCTTTAGGGTACCATTCATCCTTTCTAACTTCCCCCTACTTTGTGGATGATAAGGGGTGTGAAATGTCTGGGAGATACCCAGGGCAGACATGATGTGTTGCATTATTTAACCTGGGAAATGTGTACCCCTGGCTTACTCGATTACCTCTGGTACCCCATACCTGCAGATTACCTCATTCATGAGCCTCTTTGCAGTTGCAAGATTGGACAAATGATGCAGCAGCTACAGAGACCCCAGGGGTCACCCATTCTCTCTCAAGCATCAGTAGCATACCTGCCTTCGATAGGTAAGTCTTTCCATGGATCAGCTGGGCCATCATGGGGTTCCGGGGTCGTGGTAGGCAAGTTCTGCTGACTGTTCGCCATACACCGTCCTGTTTCTGCTGCTCCCATATTAGTCCATTTATCCTTTTCTTCTTTGCTGGCTTGTGACTGTAATGTCTTTAGTACATCAATGTCCAAATCATAGTCTCTGACTTGTTCGGTCAGTATCTTCTTTTCTTCTTTCTTCCACGGCTTGAGGGCCGCTGCCTTTGCTGTGAAGTCTGCTAGGGCGTTGCCTTTTGCTTCTGCAGTGTCGGTTTTGGTATGAACTTTCACCTCTAGGATTGCTACTTTGTCTGTTAGGAGTAGGGCTTGCATGAGGTTCTGTACTGCTACACCATTCTTAATGGGTTGTCCTACAGAAGTTATAAACTGTCTGGCCTTCCATATTGGTCCATAATCATGAGCTATGCCAAATGCATACAAGGAGTCAGTGTAAAGGGTTGCCGTCTTACCTTTCGTCACTCTACACGCCTCAGTGAGGGCCTTCAGTTCTGCTTCTTGTGCTGAGACATGCGGAGGCAGAGCTGCTGCTTTTAGGACATCATGTTGTGTGACTACTGCATACGCGGTATGGAATCGGCCATCCTTACCTTGGTACTGCGAACCATCTACAAAAAGCTCAAAATGTGCATTGTCAATAGGCGTTTCAGTAACTGATTCAAAACCTGCAGTTTCTTGCTGCATCAATTCTAGACAATCATGTTGGTGTTCTGCATCAAATAAATCAGAATCATGCTGTAAATAATAACTGATCTGCAGTAGCCAGATCCCCCACTTTTTCCAACTATTCAACATTTCCTGTAGTCCATTATCTTTTGCCCATCCAGCATGACTGTCTGCAAACCTTTCCCACTGCCAGAGATCTAATACTCCTGTCCCTTCATATCCTATGTGCTTTAACAATTTATCACATCCTCTACCCACTGCATCCCTGCCTTCTCTTTCTTGTACATTTTCTTTAGCCGTCTCCCACACCTTACCCTCTTTGCCAGCAATATTCCCGTGGCTGGCGGTTTATGTACACCAAGAGGCTTATTATTTTTATTCGTTCACACACATAAAACAATCCCCTGGTCATTGAAATATACAAACGGAACCGCGGGGGGCCCTGTCCAGAATCGTGGCCTTGTTAGGGACTCCTCACAGGGTCACTGATCGGGTTCCTGTTAACACGGGACACAGAGATTTATGTTTGCACCCCGGAGGTCAGGTTCTGTAGATCAGGTCGGCTCATCTCAATCACTCACTCATGCATAAACAGGCACACATAAAGACAAAAACATTTACATGTTAGTTCATTCTTTAAAGTGTCAGTACTTCCTCACTTGTCCGTAAGTGTCGGTACCTCCCCAACCTGCTTATTTCCCCCCCTCACTAATACTTCTCTTATGCGTGTAAGAGGATCCAATCAGGTATTCTATCCCCTAAATACTTTAGGCTTCCCTGGTACAACTTATGCCTTCCAGAGATCGGCAAGAGGGTTTCATATTCTGTAAACTGACCACGCACAGTAACAAATAAAGACAATAACAGTTAAAGAACACCCTCACAGCATATTCAGCTCACCATATGGATTCTTTTAAAAGCTTGAAGACTTATAAGAGGCATGCACTTCTTACCCCTCGGACAGGAAAGGAGCAGCCAAGAAACACGGATAGATTGGCAAGATAAAGCCTTACCTTACTGCACAGTTTTTGGCAATCCGTGATTCCTAGTGGCTCCTTATGCCATCTGGGTCCAGAGGGGTTCGAGGTGTAAGTGGTCCTCTTGTTCCTCCAAGCCCATCAAGTTGGGCGCCAGTTTGTTAGGGAAATTCAATCGTTCTGTCAATATGCTGTGTGGCTCCAAATCAGAGGTGGTTATGGCGGCCGCCGTGCGAAAGCAATGGAAACACACAAGATTTAGGACTGTGTCTAAAAGCAATCTACCTTTATTACAAAATATCTTCCTTTATATAGTATTTTTTTTTTTTTTTTATGTTCAAAAGTATTTTATTGAATTTTTACAACATATAACTTACAATATTGTCTGTCCGTGTTAAGCAGAGTTGCAAGATTACGTTTCTAGTGGTTATTAAAGATGCAATTTAAGCTAATATATATATATTTTACACTTCTGATCTTTTTCTTGTAAACATTAAATATCTCCTAAAATTTCGTTACCATCCTCCTGCCTGATTTGTAGTTATAACATACAACGTTTCTGACTTCTAAACTTGTATATAACCAGCATTGTAACTATCCATCTAGATTGTAGTCTAATATCCGACAGGCATCCCGTCCAGAGTATATCGGGACGTAATGGCTCCCAGTGCGCAATACTTTGAGTATAGTAGCGTGTAACTAAACAAGAGTGGGTGTGAGAAAGGGATTAGGGAAAAGGGGGAAGTAGAGATTGTGAAAGACGAGAGAGAGATAGAAGAAGAAAAAGACAGGAATTAGGTCCTACCTGTTAATTCCTTTTCTTGAAGTCATCCTGACAGCATACACATGGAGGTTGTCCGCTGGACACCTGTTGGGACTGGAAGCGGAAACTACAAAAGGCAACTCCCACCACCGGCTCACCAGTGTGTACCAAATAACTACAGTGACCCGGCTTTGCTTAACCAATCATTTCTAATATGGAAATCATAGTACAATATGTTACTTCACGTAATATATAACCGAAGGGGAGGGAAAAGCCCCTATGCTGTCAGGATGACTTCAAGAAAAGGAATTAACAGGTAGGACCTAATTCCTGTCTTCCCCTCGTCATCCTGACAGCATACACATGGAGGAATACCAACGACCAAGGGTTTTAGGGAGGGACCACTGCCTGTAGCACCTTCCGCCCAAAGGCCATATCACGGTTGGCCCCCAAATCCAGGCGATAGTGTTTAACGAAAGTATGTGTGCTCGACCCGTGGCGGCTCTGCAGATCTGGTCGGTTGTCGCCTAGGCGCTCTCCGCCCAGGAACAGGCGACCGCCCTAGTGGAATGGGCTCTAACGTCGCCCGGGAGTGGGATCCCCTGGGATCTGTACGCCTCTTCTATGGCCCTCCTGACCCAACGCGCTAAGGAGTCCTTAGTAGCGGCCCCTCCTCTGTGTGGACCTTGAAATTGAATGAAGAGGTTGTTAGACTTCCTGAAGGAATGTGTGAATTCCAAATACTTCAGGACTGCTCGTCTAACACCTAAATTATGGAACCTCTGTTCCGTGGTATTACGGGGTTCCTGGCAGAAGGAGGGAAGTACTATACGCTGTTCTCTGTGAAAGTCTGAGAACTTTTGGTTGAAAGAAGGGGTCAGGCCTGAACTCTATTTTATCTGGGAAGGTGGTCATGTATGGGGTCCTAATCGAGAGGGATTGGATCTCCCCGATCCGTCTGGCGGATGTGATGGCCACTAAAAAGGCAACTTTGTGGGAGAGGATCTTTACTGATAGATCTTCCAGGGGCTCAAAGGGGTGTGCGCAAAGGGCCTGCAAAACAAGGTTCAGGTCCAATGGGGGCATGGTTTCTCTTATAAAGGGATGGAGTCTGACTGCCCCTTTCAGATATTTCTTAATTAGCCTATGGTCGCCTAAGGGGAAGTCGAAGAAGGCCCCAAGGGCGGCCACCTGGACCATGTCCAAACCATCCTGTAGGAACTCCAATATTTTGTTAATGTCGGGCTGTTGGAGGTCATGTATACTATGCCCCAACCACCTAGAGAAGGTATCCCACACCCTGGAGTATATTTTTCTGGTGGATTTTTTGAGGCTCTCACATAACGTAGTGGTCACCCCCCCCCCCTGATAGGCCCTGACTCAGGTATTTTACCCGCTCAACTTCCAGGCAGCCAGTCTGAACTGTCGGACCTTTGGGCATATCAGGGGACCCTGCTGAAGGAGGTCGTCTCTCTGCGGCAGATGTAGAGGCTCCTGTGTCGAGAGAGCGGCCAGGAGCGGGAACCAGGGTCTCTTGGGCCAGAATGGGGCCACCAGGATAACGGAGGCTGGGGACTCCTGAATTTTCCTTAGGACCCGAGGAATCAGGGGGATAGGCGGGAAGGCGTATGCAAGGTCCCCATCCCAGGCCTGGGATAGTGCATCTATTCCCAGGGAGCCCCCGTCTGCTCCCATGGAGAAAAACCGGGGACACTTGGTGTTCTCCCGAGAGGCGAACAAGTCCACCTTGGGTGTCCCCCATCTCTCTAAAATTAGCTGGAACGCGTCTGGATGTAGAGTCCACTCCCCGGGGTCTGTCTTCCTGCGGCTGAGATGGTCCGCCATGGAGTTCTCTGGGCCCCTTACGTGGTACGCTGTGACGGAAGGCGTCCGCTGCTCTATCTACCCGAAAACTTTCGCCGCCAGGTCTTGGAGTCGGGGGTTCCACGTGGATCCCTGGTGGCGGATGAGGGACACAGTTGTTATGTTATCCGAAAAGATCTTAATGTGTCTACCCCTGATCTCTGTCTCGAGGCCCCCCCGAATGGCCTTCCAGACAGCGCAAAGTTCTTTGTAGTTGGAGGATTGAGCAGCTTCCTCCCGGTTCCAGCCCCCTAGGACGTAATGACGGCCTAAGTGGGCCCCCCGACCAGTTGCACTTGCGTCAGTAAAGATGGATACTGGGGATGCGGGGTACCAAGCCGTGGCTCTGGCAAGGTTAGAGATAGACATCCCCCATTCCAAGGAGGATTTTATCTTGTAGGTAAGGACGACTTTCCGATCCAGGGAGGCAGGGGATTTATCCCAGTTGTTTAGGATAAAGTCTTGGAGGGTTCTACAATGTAACTGGGCCCAAGGGACTACCCCGATGCAAGAGGTCATGAGGCCGAGGACCCTCATGCCTCTCCTAAGGGAGACTTCAGTGGTTAGAGAAAGTGCCCGACACTCATCCTGGATGGTTTTTTGCCTTTCTAGGGGAAGGGATGAGCACTGATGGTGTGAGTCCAGAATCACTCCCAGACATTTTTTTTTTTTCTTTCTGCTCGGGCAGAAGACTGGATTTAGAGGAGTTGATGATCCAGCCTAATGACTCGAACAGACGGAGTGTGAGGTTGACCTGGAACTGGAGTTCTAAAGCCGATCCTGCTATGATCAGGAAATCGTCGAGGTATGGGACAATCAACACCTTGTCAGTGCCGCCACCATCTCTAACACCAGTTTGGAGAACACCCGGGGTGCGGAGGAAATCCCGAACGGCAGGCACGTAAATTGAAAGTGAGAGACAGAGCCATCTATCACCAGGGCAAACGCAGAAACCGCTGGGAATCTATGTGTATACGGACATGGTAATATGTGTCCTTTAAGTCCACGGTGGCCATGACACTATCCGGCGCAATTAAGGGGATTGCTGACCGCACCGATTCCATTTTAAATCTTTGATACGTGATAGATTTATTCAGGAATTTCAGATTAATTATAGTTCTATAGGATCCGTTGGTTTTTTTTTTGTTGTTTTTTTTTTATTAGGAACAAGGGGGAGTAGCACCCCTTGAATAGTCCTTCTGCGGGAACCCGAGTGATGGCTCCTAGGGACAACAGCTCTTGCACCCCCAACTGGAGGGCCTGAGCAGACGCAGGTGACTGGCAGGGGGGGGACCACGAACCTCCGGGGAGGAGGGGAGGAAAATTCAATTTTGTAGCCATCCGAGACTAGGCGTAAGGCCCAGGGATTGGAGGTCACCTCGTTCCATCTAAGGGCGAACCCCTTCAGTCTACCCCCTACTTGTAGGATCCGGGAAGGCGGATTCTCACCCTTTCCGCCTTTGGGATAGGACCAGCGTCCGGTTTTTCCTTTCCCCTTGTATGCTCTAGAGGGAACAAAAGGAGGAGGGTAGGAGGAGGAAGCCGCTTAAACGATTTCTCCGATGGTAGTCCCTGGCTCTTATCTGATGCCTTCTCTAGGAGAGTATCCAAGGAAGGCCCGAAGATTCTGTGTCCTTGGAAGGCCAGGGAACAGAGTCTATTCTTGGAGGCGTTATCTCCTGTCCAGGCCTTAACCCAGACAGCCCTCCTGCTGTGTTCGAGAGGGCTGCTGAACGGGCCCCGAACCTCACTGACTCCATAGAGGCGTCTGCCAGGAAGCCGGTTGCCTCTGGAGGAGGGGAAGGCAGCTGGAGATGTCCTCCCTAGAGCCCCTCTGAGAAATCAGCGTCTGGAGTTGGTCAAACCAGACCGACATAGATCTCGCCACAGATGTGGCCGTGATGTTGGCTTTGACGGTCAGGGCCGCGGTCTCCCAGGCCTTTTCCATCGCAGAATCCACTCTGGTATCTAGTGGATCCCGCAGTTGGGAAATGTCCTCAAAGGGGAGGGCTGCTTTTTGAGACCCTGGCGACCGCCAGATCCACCTTAGGGACGGTTTCTAGGAACTCAATATCTTCTGGTGTGAAGACCATCCGATCCTTGAATTCCTTGGACAGGAAGAATTTCTGATCTGCCTGTTTCCACTCTGTCAGGATCAGCTGTTTTAAAATGTCATTAACTGGAAATGACGGTTTTGGCTGTGGTAGGAGTCCCCGGAACAGGCAATCCTGAAAGGATGGCTGCTGCGGCACCTCTTCCTCCACCTGCCACCGACCTCGGAAGGACAGAAGGCTGAGTCGACCCTGAGCCGGCTACCTGACGTCGTCCGCGGGGATTGAAACCGCACATCTCAGGTCGTGAAGCGAGAGCTTAGCACTGCGTACTGCTGCCCTAATGCTCTGTGCCACACGAGGCTCACACGCCGGACTACAGTTAACAGCTGACCCAAGTCCGCCGATGAAAAGAAATACTTCCTTGCATCCTTCATGGGCGGCATGGATTCTGAAGGAGAATCTTCTAGGACCTCCTCAGAGTCTGACTCTTCCATTCGTGCCCGCCTTACCCTTTCCGTGGGGGGCGGCAGAGAAAGAGAGGAGAGCGAGGCTTCAATCTCCTCGCGGATCATGGATCGGATGTCCGACATGCCCGAGGAGCCCTCTTCGCGGATCACCTTCTCCGTAGGGTCCGCGCATGGTGGCTTGGTGTGGCCCTCTTCTAGCCGCCGCAAGCCAACTGGACATTTGCGCACTCGCTTTTTGGCCTCTCTAACCTTTTCTGAATCTCTGTCCTAAGAGACAGAGATAGCAAAAAGGACTTCCAGCACCAGATCCTGATGTCTCAATCCTCCCTCCCCGGTACTCCCAAAGCAGTCTACTCACCAGCAGGCTGCTTTCAGTGTCCTCTCTGGCTGACATCTTCAGTAAGGTGCAGACAGGAGAGATGCAGAGGAATCCAGTCCTTTTAAATTTTCAAATTTGGCGCCGACACGCCCCCTTTAAGTGAGGCCCCGCCCCCCGTGACGCGGCCGCGCTGACGTCACGCCGCCGCGCCGGACCCGGGGGATACACCGCATACGCTGGGACGCCGCCAACCAGCACACCCGTGGGGACGCACGCCGACCAGCACCGTGGGGACGCCGACCGGACCCGCCGCCTAGGAGACACACATATCGCCGCGCTCACGCGGAACGGACCGCCCCGAGCGCTGCTGGCATACCTCTCTAGACGTGGATCCCTGGAGACACCGGCGTCCGAGCCTGCAGGTACCGGGGCTGCTTCCTATCGGTACGACAACCCCACTGGGCAGCGTACCGGGGGAGGATTTTCCTACTGGGGGAACAGTGCTGGGTAGATCCTGCGGGTGAGGGTCCCCTCGTAGGGTCTCACCCGCGCAAGCCCTGCCAGCCCGAACAGAGAGTCGTCCCCCCACGGGCGGACAGGCTGCATGGGAGTCTTCTTTCTTCATTCACCTCCAGCATACACCTGGAGGCCCGCTTGGACTGTCCTGTAGGGACAGGAAGACACTGGTGAGCCGGTGGTGGGAGTTGCCTTTTGTATTTTCCGCTTCCTGTCCCAACAGGGGTCCAGCAGGCAACCTCCATGTGTATGCTGTCAGGATGACGAGGGGAAAAAGGGAAGAAAGGGGGGGGGGGGGGGATTAGAAATAAGGAAGTAGAGAAAGAGAGCCTCGTGTTACCTCTAGCCTCTGTATGCTCGCCACGTCCAGGACTTGTTATCGATTGGGGAGCTCGCCCCTCTGTAGCGACCCGTCAAAGTCTGTTGACTTACGGAAGGTCAGCCAAGGCTCCCAGATCGCATGAAAGGCTGCATATTTGTTATCGTCCTCCGCTCTCAACTCCTCCATGTGACTTATATCATCTAGGGCTACGACCCAGTTCAGCCTGGAAGGTGGAACTTGTGATCTCCATAGGCGAGGGATAATGACCCTTGCTGCTAGGAGAAAGAAGCGAAGAATTCCTTTCTTAATTGTTCCTATTGGCCCCGGTATGGCTGACAGGAGGGCTATTTCAGGGGTGATGGCCAGTGAACTTCTAGTCAGAGCATTATGCAGTCCTTCGACCTCCTTCCAAAGGGGTGAAATCTGAGGACACGACCACCAAATGTGGGTAAGAGTCCCAGTTCCTGTCATGCACCTCCAGCATAGATCGGTGACCCCTGGATAGAATCTGGCCAGACGTACCGGGGTGCGGTACCATCGTGTGAGCAATTTGTAGTTTAACTCTTGATGGTTACCTGAGATCGTCATCTTATGTGTCAGACTTTGAACCTTCACCCACTCCTCGTCTAGCACGGCTCGACCCATTCCTTCTCCCATGCTTTCCTGAATCCTCCTCCGGAACCCCGGCCCCCCTCGGTTACCAAGATGTTGTAGACTGCGGAGATCTCGCCTCTCCTTCTCTGTGGAGCTTCGCAAAGCCCCTCAAAGGATGTGGAGGGCTGTGTCAATTTGGTCATTGGTCCCAATGTGTTTATGTAGTGAGCAATCTGATGGTATTGGAGCCACGCGCCAGCCCTCGGCCCCCCCTCTCCCGCTAATGTCTCCAATTGCAGGATTCCGTCCTTGTCCATTACGTCACGCACCCTGGGGCATTGCAGCCCTAATCTCTCTTATCAGGGGTAGTCCGACGTCTCCCTGGGGGAAGTCCGGGTTCCCTGTCAGTGGTGTCCATGGCCCCGGCACTCTAACCAGTCCGCACCCTACTGCAAAGCCGTCCCATATTTTCAATATTGAACTCATTAGAGGGGATACCCTCAAACCGCGCCTACCTAATCCACCCTTCAGCCAAAATAGCCCCTGTACTTGTTTTGTTGTTCGCTCTAGTTCCACCCAGTGTTCAGTGGGGTCTTTTGTCTTTTCTGGCTGCTGCATCACATTGTTGACTCATGTTCAGTCTATGATCTATTAGTGTACCCAAGTCTTTTTCACATGTGCTGCTGCTTAGCCCAATTCCTCCCATTCTGTATGTGCTTTCTTTCATTTTTCTTGCCCAGATGTAGGACTTTGCATTTCTCCTTGTTAAATACCATTCTGTTAGTCGCCGCCCACTGTACAAGCTTTTCTAGATCTTTTTGAATCCTCTCTCTCTCTTCCCTAGTGTTAGCTATCCCTCCTAGCTTTGTGTCGTCAGCAAATTTGATCAGTTTCCCACAATTCCCTCCTCCAGATCGTTTATAACAATGTTGACCAACACTG
The DNA here is from genome assembly GCF_035609145.1 of Eleutherodactylus coqui. Taxonomy (NCBI): domain Eukaryota; kingdom Metazoa; phylum Chordata; class Amphibia; order Anura; family Eleutherodactylidae; genus Eleutherodactylus; species Eleutherodactylus coqui. The sequence goes on along the minus strand of NC_089849.1, from coordinate 1,595,638 downwards.
GGCCCAGGACAGAGCCTTGTGGTCCCCACTTAATACATTCTCCCACTTGGATGTGCAGCCATTTATGACCCCTCTCTGAGTACGATCACTCAGCCAGTTGTAAATCCACCTAACAGTTGCCTTGTCAATCCCAGATTTGGTCATTTCTTTCAATAAGTATGGTGTGAGATACTTCATCAAATGCTTTACCAAAGTCAAGATATACTATATCCACCGCATTTCCCTGATCAACCCGGTCGGTGATTCTGTCTCAGAAGGAAATTAGATTAGTCTGGCATGACTTGTTTATTACAAACCCATGCTGGCTCTGGTTCATTACTCCATTCTCATCCAAGTACTTGCATACATGCTGTTTAATAATTTGTTCAAAGATCTTTCCTGATATAGAAGTCAGGCTCACAGGCCTGTAGTTTCCTGGACCCACCTCTTCCCTTTTTTGATGATAGGGACAACATTTGCCCTTTTCCAATCTTCTTGAACTTCTCCTGTTCTACAGGAATTTTCAAAGATTATGGCGAGTGGTTCAGCAATTAGCTCTCCTGCTTCCTTTAGGCCTCATGTTCACGGTCAGATTTGATTTGCGAAATCCGTGCGGGAGAGCCGCAAATTAAGCTGCCCATAGGGATGCATAGGCGTCTGCAAATTCATTAAAGCATGCAAATTCGATTTAGGGACCTTCTGGGGACAAACTGAAACAAGTTCAGAGAAGAGTTACCAAGATGGTGAGCGGTCTGCAAATCATGTCCTATGAGGAATGGCTAAAGGATGTGGGAATGTTTAGCAGAAGAAAAGGCTGAGAGGAGACTTAATAGCGGTCTACAAATATCTGAAGGGCTGTCACAGTGCAGAGGGATCAGCCCTATTCTCATCTGTACAAGGAAAGACTAGAAGCAATGGGATGAAACTGAAAGGGAGGAGACACAGAATAGATATTAGACAGTGAGGGGGATCAGTGAGTGGAACAGGTTACCACAGGAGGTGGGGAGTTCTCCTTCAATGGAAGTCTTCAGAGGCTGGACAAACATCTGTCTGGGATGATTTAGTGAATCCTGCACTGAGCAGGGGGTTGGACAAAATGACTCCGGAGGACCTGATGACCCCGGAGGACCCGATGACCCTGGGGGTCCCTTCCAACTTTACCATTCTATGATTCTATGACAATAGGGAAGCCTCTGAATTCACCTAAAGGGGGTCTAGGGCCTTCAAAGTGCATGATGCTTTAAATAAGGGTATGGCTGCAGAATGGAGACACCCTGAGAGGGTTCCAGTGCTGTCTAGATGTTTCAAGAGCATGAAAGAGGAACAATTGGCCATTTGGGGACCAATGTCAAGGTGGTCCCCATTGTGAAGTTATCCTGATGCTGGCAGAAGATAAGCCCAGTCTTCAAGACCCAATGGACCAGAGGGCAGTTAGCTCTCTTAGACAAACTTACTCAGCCTCACCTGCACAATAGCTGTAGCCTCTAATGAGTTTACTATCGCCTTAAGAAAGGTTCTGGTGCAGACTCGTAAGGATATTGATGATGAGATACCAAGAGATGACATCCTTGCTTCATTTAAGATGCTTATGCTGGAAGCAGATTTTCTATGGGATGCCTTAATGCAGCAGACTAGCAGCCAAGGGCCTGGCTTAGCAACTGCAGCCAGACGTGCTTTATGGCTCAGACCCTGGAGTGCTGATAATAACTCTATCACCTCTGTAGTTTACCCGTTGAGCCAGGTAGGTTGTTTGGCTCAGAGCTAGGTACCAGTATGGAGGGTCTAGCAGATAAAAAGGCGAATCTTTGCCATCCTTTTAGGGTAGGGGCCATAAGTCAAGAAGAGGGAGATTCCCTCCACAAAGTCGGCAATCCGGAGCGTGCTTTCAGAGAAGTGCAGGCCAGAGGAGAGGCACTAGGCATCTCAGGGGCCAGCCCAGAGATAAGAGAGCAGATTCTGACTCCCAGTCTGTAGTCTCCCTACCTGCTGTTAGGGATCTTGCAATGGCAAGCAGACTTTCCTTCTTTCTTTATCAATGGGATGTAATAAAGGACCCGTAGTTCCTAAATATTGTGCGATCTGGCTATGCTATCGAATTCTTAAAACCGCCCAAAGCCAAGTTTGTGCAAATCACTTGTTTGGCGAGAGAAACATGGCTAACCTTGGCAGACTATTGCCGATTACATAGCGCCGTAGAGCTCCTCCCAATAAAGGGTCTGATAATCTTTAGGTGGATTCTGAATGATGATGGATCTCGGGTGTCTAAACAATTACCTTGTGAAAAAGGGGTCTCGCGTGAAAACCATCAGATTGCTGTTCAACCTTCTACAGCCCACAAAGCCCATGGGAGCGTTCGATCTGAGAGATGCCCGCCTTCATATTCCAATCCTTCATACAGAAGGCTTTTAAGGATTGTGGTTCGGGGGCGGGAGTCACCACTCACTTGCAATTGACAGCACTCCCCTTAGGTATTTTGTCTGCCCCTCATATTTTCAGTGGTTGTAGCACCTCTCCGGGGCCAAGGCCTATTGGTCATTTCTTATTTTGATGGTTGGCTGTTGAAGGCTTCCTCTAGGGGTTTCTGCAAGCTCATACCGTAGTTTAAAAGCAACAGTATTTCTCCAACATTTGGGTTGCATCATAAATTGTCAAACATCAATTCTTCCACAGAGAAGAGATTCTTGGGTTTCGTAGTCAACTCCACCAAGATGATAGTGACCTCAATGTCTTCAAGGAAGGCGAGGATCATAGCTGCTGCGAGATATCTGACAGTCCCAAGAATGACATCTATCAGGACCCTGATGAGAGGCCTAGGCCTCGGTACAGCAGCCATAGAAGTAGTGCTTTGGGCCTTTTGACATCTGTGACCTCTGCAACAAGAGGTCTTGTAACATTGGAATCGTTCCCCTGCGGGGTTGAACAAGAGATGCTCCCTGTCTCTGAATACCCATTGATCTCTCTGCTTAGGGATCAATTGGAAAGGCTGGAAGTCCATGTCCAACCAGTTTTGACTCTGTTGACGACAGATGCATCTGGTCAATTGCAGAGAGAAGATTATCTTTCAAATTACCAGGAATGAGAGCAATTCAATTTGCTCTAATTCAATTTACACCTATGCAGCATAAACGGTGGACGATCAGCTGATCGCTCAGTGTAAACAGCAGCCGGTCAATACTGAACGGCCGCTATGTTATGGCAATAGAGTGGGGTGGGGGAGCAAGGAGAGAAATCCCCTGCAGCCGCCCCGCTGTGCGCCAGCAATACTAGCTCCCCTGCAGCCGCCCCGCAGCCAGTATGTGCGGGACGAGGGGCGGCCATCATTTACCCCACACTCATCCCATCTAAATGGGCCTTTAGAGGGAAACCTGTGAAGATCAGATAAGATGATATGTCCATTATATTAACAAACAGGGAGCCAGGAGATCTCAGCCCCTCTTGGAAGAGGTGGAGAAGACCCTGAGATGGGCAGAGGAGACTCTCACAGGCCGCTGTGTATACCAGAGGATGGTGTACTGTGATGGCGCACAGATTAAGTCAGGGTCTCTCTGTCTCAGAGGAATGGGAGCTGAATTCCAGAGTCTTCCATCAAATCACCCTGAGGTGGGGCATGCCAGAGATGGATCTGATGGCAGCCAACAGCAACACCAATTCTGTTCCCTGTATTGAGAAGACAATCCCTGGGCAATCAATGCTTGTCCATCTCAAGGAGGTTTAGATTGGCTTATATGTTTCCTCCAATTTCCATGATACCGAAGGCATTTATAAGAGTCAGACAAGACCAGGCCACAGTAATTGCCCGCATTCCGTTTTGGTTCCTCCCAAGCCATGTGCATGCGGTGCTACGTATGCTGCAACAGTTTAGATCAAACTCTACTCAGAGAACGTATGCTACAATACGAAAGGTGCTCAAAAACTGCTGTTAGAAGAATTGTGCCGATGTCAGAAATATCCTGGACTTCTTGCAGCATGGCCTGGGTAAAGCTGACGTGTGCCCACCCTGAAGGTTTAAGTGTTGGCAATGTCAGCCTCTTTAGGGAAACAAAGCCTCCAAGAACCACGGGTGAAAAGATTCCTGTAAGGGCTCACACCAACTTGTGTTTTTGTAACGCTGCGATATCGCTGTGTTTTGTTTCACAGGATTGTCAGTGGGACTTTCTAAAGCTAATAAGCCATCACACAAACATTGCACCAACTAGTGATGGTTATTAACTTTAGACAGTCCCATTGACAATCGTGTAAAAACGCAAGTGGGTGGAGCCCTAAGGAGCAGCAAGGATAAGTTAGTGTTGAAGCCTACAATGGGATCTATTGGTGGTTCTCAGAGGGTTGTGTCTCCTGCCTTTCAAACCAGTGCAAAAAGCAGAGTACTAGTATCATGTCTACTGGCAACAATGTCAGCCAAGAGGATTGGAGCGCTGCAAGCTCCTCGGCTCTTGAGCCCTATACCAGCTTATCTCCAGATGAAGGCAGCAGCCTAAGCAACACCTTCAGTCCAAGGCTCCGTCATTTGCCATCCGGAACCAGGCTATTTCACTGTCTGCCATCACTCTTCATGCCTCTCGGAAGAAGAAAGTAAGTTGCATTTGCCAGGTATTGGCGGGATTCTCAGGATCTACTTGATCGTGTGACTTCAGGCTGGATGAAAATTTGTTAATTCTTTTGTCTACAAAATGTATAGAGTCCGTAAAGCCTGGAAGCCGCCATGCAGTAGATGGGTCAGAGGCAGAATCTGAGTAACTTCCTGTTCACAAGCTCTGGAGCCACCAGCCTTTGTTAAGGCACATTCCACTCAAGCGGTGGCTACATCGTAGGTGGAAAGATCTCCAATCCCCTTAGATCTCATCTGTTATAGAGCAACTTGGAGTTCACATAACATCTTCTTCAATCACTATAGAATAGGTGAACGTTTTTCAGATGGAGCAGCCTTTGGCCACCCAGTTCTGAATGCAGGGGGGTTAGTACTTGCTACATCCCCATTATTGTGCTGCTGTGGGATGCAAGGGAAATGTTGATTGTTTTTTCATTTTGGTTCCCTTATGCCCCATTTATATGATGGCGGCACCCACTCCGCTGACTGGCATCAATTATCGTTGCCAGCATTAAGTCAGATACGGCTAGATTTGCGGCCTTTGATTTTCTCGGCCGCGTTGAAGCCGACATTTTATTTTTGCAGGAGACCAGGCTGTCCGATTTGGCAGCCATACATAAGGCAAAAAGGGAGTGGAGGTCAGGCCCTTCCTACTGGTCTCTTGCGGCCGAGCCGTATAGTGGAGTGGCGGTCCTTTTTACCGCAGCGGTTGAATGCCGACGAGTTATTGAATTAGAAATGGGAAGGTGCCTGATCTTAGATGTCCTCATGAAGGGACAAGAATTAAGACTTGTCAACATCTATGGTCCCCAGTCTAAAAAGGAAAGGAAGAGTCTCTTTATGAGGATCAAGCCCTACCTTTTTACCAGCCGCCAAGTTGTCTTTGGAGGTGACTTTAATGCAGTCACAAGAGCCCGCGATGGGGGAGGCTCTGGAGACAGGCGGTTGACTTTTGACAGCGTCGCACTTAATAGCATAGCTAGCGAAGCTCGCCTGGTGGATGTCCACATCCGGCACACCCCAGGCCACGAGGGGTTCACCTATTATAGAGGTCAGAGCAGGTCTAGAATAGACAGGTTTTTTTTGAAGGAGGAAGCCATCTCTTCACCAGTGTCCGTTGTTGAGGTGGAATTCTCCGACCACTGTCTAATATTGTTTTCTCTGAGTGTTGCAGAGACCCCCCGGATGGGCAGAGGTTTTTGGAGACTGAATTCATCACTTCTGGAGGAAGCAGAGATAAGACAGTCCTTTGAGGATTTTCTGCAGAGCCAGGTACCATTACTGGATCTATGTAGCAGTAAGTCAGAGTGATGGGAGATGTTCAAGAGGAGGGCGGCGAGGTTCTTCCGAGAGCTCTCCAACCTCAGATGCCTGGACAGGTACCGCCTGTACAACGGCCTGAGGAGGAAACTCGAACATCTCGTTTCGACTGGAGGTAGCCGCGGGGAGATCTCCAGAGTGAAATCTTTACTCAAGACTTGCCAGTATGACAAGCACGCATCCTTGGTTTTTGAGAGGGATTTCGGGAAGTACCGCTCGCCCGACCCTTACAGAAACTGTAGGATGTCAGTGAATAGTAAAGTGGTCACTGGACTAATCGATAGTACAGGATCCCTGAATCGATCCAGATCAGGGATTCTGGAGGTCGTCAGATCCTACTACTCGCAACTCTTGGGAAAGAGGGATCTAGATTCGGAAGTGATGTCGGCTTTCCTGGCTGAAACTGTCCCTGAGCCGGGGGTAGACACCTCTCTTGATGTTTTGACAAAAGAGATCAAAAAAGAGGAAGTTGAACTGGCGATTGATGGGCTCCGGCTCAAAAAGTCGCCAGGACCGGATGGACTAACATCCGAGTATTATAAGACCTTCAAGGACCTCTTGAGTCCCCTCTTGACGGAGGTATTAAATGAGTGTCTTTCCTCGGGCACTCTGCCAAAGTCAATGAGGAGGTCAGCTTTGATCCTTCTGTCAAAGGGTAAAGACTCGAGCCGTATTGAGAACTGGCATCCCATAGCGCTTCTCAATACGGACAGGAAGGTTCTGGCAAAAGTGCTGTTTAATCGGTTGGTCAAGTTTGCACCCCGGCTCCTCTCGGGGGCCCAGCATTGCTCTGTTCCAGGCCGTAGCATCTTTAGTGCTGTTCTCGGTGTCCGGGAGGCAGTGGAGCAGGGTAGAGCTGGTCACTGGGAGGGGTACTTGCTGTCCTTGGATCAGGCCAAAGCGTTTGATCGGGTTAATCACAAGTACCTCTGGTCGGTCCTTCTGAGATACGGCCTGCCAGTGGGGTTTGTTGATTGGCTGCGAACATTGTATACAGGGGCTGAGACTTTCCCGCTGGTGAACGGCTGGCTTGGCCGCCCTTTTGAGGTGGGGTCTGGCGTCCGTCAGGGCTGTCCTCTAAGTCCCCTGTTGTATGTGTTTGCGATAGATCCCTTCCTTAGGAGGGTTGATCATGGACCTATAGCAGGGGTCGGGATGGACCGGGCGGTGCCGGAGGCTACCCTGAGGGCAGTGGCATACGCTGATGATGTCACGCTCTTCGTATCCTCAAGGGAGGAGGCAGAGTTTGTGGTATCAGAGGTGGATGGCTACTCGGAGGCATCCGGGTCCAGAGTCAACTGGGATAAGTGCGAAAGTCTCTGGTTAGGAAGGGGGGATCCTGTGTTTGATCTCCCGGACACTCTTCCGGTGCCCCAGACTTCAGCAAAAGTTCTTGGCATCAAATTTGGCCAGGGGGATTACCCCATGCAAAATTGGGTAGACAGGCTGGATGGTGCCACTCAGAAGGTAAATCAGTGGAAGGGTTGGTCTTTGACCCTTCGGGAAAGAGTTAGCCTGATCAAAACATACCTGCTCCCTTTATTCATCTACCTGGGCAGCGTATGCATTTTGCCAGAGCCTCTCTGGACCCGGGTCTACAACCTGTTCTTCCTAATGTTGTGGGGGAACAGGTTGAACCTGATCAGGAGAGATGTTACATACCGCACGAGGAGACTAGGGGGGTTATCTATGGTCAACCCCGTGGTGTTTCTTGTAGACACCTTTTTTAAGATCAACATAGGCAACCTCTGGCAGGAGAGGGCTCCTCCGTGGGTCTACTCCTGCCGGGGATGGTTTCGGCCCTTCTTCCAGGAATGGGAGACAGGAGGGCGAGTGAAGGACCTTCGCACGCAGCACGGACATCTCCCGGCTTACGCTACCTTGGTTCTGAAGGTGATACGCCGGTGGGGTCTGGGGATGTGGGAGATCAGGACTCTGACGAGGAGGCTCCTCGACGAAAGAGTCCTGTTGACCCATTTCCAGAAGCCCCTGGCGCTCAAGGACTGCCCAAGTCGGGACCTGGAGGGAGGGTTACGTTTACTGAATTCAACCCGGGTCCCCGTGAAGTTTTGGGACTTGGCTTGGCGCTGCTTTCATGGGAGACTGTATGTAAGGGGTAACTTGAAGAGCAGGCCTCTGATTGACAGGGGTTGCCCCCGTCAGGAGTGCATCGATGTGCTGGAAAGCATGGAGCATTTCCTGCTTCAGTGCCCCTTTAATACAGAGGTATACCAACGGGTAGGGGTCTCCATAGGCTGGCGTCAGCTGGCACACCTCTCCTATGCGGAGTGGGCTTATGGAGCCTTCAGAGGCCTTGGTGGCAGGGACCGCTGCACTTTATTCCTAGTTAGCCTAGTGGTCAGGTTCCACATCTGGAGTGCACGGTGCCTGATCTCGACGGAACTGAAAGTCCTCCCCGTGGATACGGTATGTAGGAACATCCTGGGTGACCTGGTGAAGGTGCGTTCTGTGGAGTATGAGAAGCTGGGCACATCTAAGGCTTCTCTCCTATGGAGAGGGCTTGTTTTTCGTTAGGGACAGTCTTTTCTTAATCTTCTAGGGGCAGAGTAGGGAGAGAGGAGGGATAGGGCAGGGACAGTTTTCCATGAAGGGTCAGACTGAGGGGCAGACTAAGGACAGTCTAGGGCAAATTAGGGAGAGAATAGGGAGTCCTTTTTTTTAAATTCAAGGGATAGTACATTGTGATGTCTGTGCCCGGCTTATCACCTCCAATCCCGGTGGGGGGCTGTGAGTGCACCATGAAGCTTTTTGTTTTGATTTGGGCAAAATGGAATGAAGTAGGGCTGCAGGAGAGCCGACCTTAGGCTTTCGGGTTATGTATATAGTATATATTATGTATGTTGATATTGGAGTGTATTATGGTTTTGTATTGATAAGGGCCAAGAGGGGCTGTAAAGGAATTAATATATGTAGCTTATCAAAAATGAGTATATATATCAATCTATTTTAGCAAAATGAATATATTGCAATATATTGTATGTGTAACAGAAGTCATGACTGTTTTGAGGAAGAAGCCTGTGGCTTTCTGTCTACACTGAAGGTCTACGTCTGACCGAAGTGGAATCAGGAAGTCACAAGAGCAGATGTTCATAAATGTAGCAAGACATGGCCTAACCGCAAAGAGGTTGCTAGCTCTCTCTGTCTAAAAATAATGTGCGCGTCTGAAAGTCATGTGAAATCAGCTATTTCTTAAATGTCAAAGTTTATTGAATGATTAAGTCATACGTTTTTAAGATGTATGGAAATCACGAGGTTATTCCCTGTATTACCAGAGGTCGCGTCCCTGCGTGGGCGATCTTCTATAAAGACTGAGACTATGCAAATAATAAACTCAGAGTTCATTGTTTCACCATATACCGTGTGTAATGGTCAGTACTTTGACTCTCAAGGAGCGCTGCTACGTAGGTCAATTCGGAACCGGACAACATCACTGACCAGTCTGTTTGAACAGATTAACCCTCGACAGTTTTTGGCGTCCAACTAAGGCGGCGGGGCTTATCTTTACGGGACATCGCAACCAGTAGACTGAAACCAACTCCTGGCCCGTTGACGTGGATACTGGATTCTGAGACCCCAGACTGAAAACACCGGTGTAAGAGGTAAGAGCTTATCTTACTATTATACAGTCTGGATTCTTTTGATCTGTGTGTCTCTAACGGACTAGAGGTATGTTGTTGCCTGTTTCCTATATTTTCTGCCCCGTCCATATTTTAGAGTGAATAAGTTCATTTAACTGTCCTAGACGGAAGAACTCACTCATTGGGACTTAAAGAGTCATGTTGTCTGTATTGGAGATTGAAATAATTGTTATTATTATAGTCTCATTTCTGGCAGTCATATTCTTACTCTGGATCTGTTATAATATTACTAAAAGTTCCCTAAGAGGCGAAGTCTGGTCTCCCCTGAATCCTAGTGTTTGAAGTTGACCACGTTTTAGTTCTGTAAATCTATTCCGGGACAGGGAACTGTGTGTTCCCAGATAGTCTCAGTGATTATCTTAGTTTACTGTGTGAAATATACGTCCTGTATACTTAGTGAAGAATAGTTGAAACTGGTCAAACATGGGGTCTGAACAATCTAAGACATATCAGACTCCTATTGAAATAATTAAAGATAGAGAAGGGGAGGACATTTGCAGACAAGCCTATAAAGTTTACAAACGTATAGGCCTTAAGAAGGCGGGAACATTCAATTATGAATTTTGGTCACAATATGAGGATAAGCATAGAAAGGAAATAAGAAATAAGGGTTTGGAAAAAGGCATGAAGGCTATTCTGGACTGCTCTAAAACAGCAGAAGACGAACACTGGGACTCCGAGTCCCGAGGCGAGGGCATTTTAGTTTATTGTCCTATGGCCCGGCCACCAATAGACGTTCCCATGGAAACCCCTACGGTTCCATTAGTCTCTCCTGTCGTCCCGGCCGCTCCACCAATGTCTCCTAATAATCCCTTTAATTCTCTGTATCTCAATTTGCCACCCCTGCCTCCTACGTATCCACAGGCTACTGCCCAGATGGATACACCTCCCTACAGCCCTCAATCAGGATCCCCGGGTCCTGAAGTAAAAAGAGGTCCGGCTTGGGATTGTCCACGTTGTGGTCAACAGAATGCCTGTTTTAAAGAACTCTGTACGGTATGTGGGACTCCACGTCCCAGGGATCAGTGTAGACAACCGATTCCCTTGTTCCCAGTTACAACCTCCACTACCCATTATAGAGAACCAAACAGACCGAGTCCACCATTGGGCACGGTCAGACAAGAGGACACTGACAGACCATCGTCTTCTAATGACAGACCCACGGACACACATAGACCAACTCCCGGGTCTACAGTCACTACATGGCGACCCTGGAGCGCCACAGACCAGATGGCACTGTGTCAGCAACTGCCCGATCCCCAGACAGAGCCAGCAGGTTTCCATAGAAAGTTGGAAGTCATACAGAAAAACTACTCTGCCACTTGGACAGATATGGAATGTCTTATGAATGTAAAATGTCCTCTGGGCCTTTACAATAGTATTGCTCAATTTTGTGGTCTTGAAGATCGCCCAGATGACCCCCAGACATTACTTAGTGGTACTCAATATGTGGACAAGGTTAAAGCCTGGTTTAAGGACAAAGCCCAAGAGAGACGTACAGCCCTAACCCAGTGTAGACAGAACAAGGGCGAGTCTATTGAATGTTACTTTGGCCGTTTAGAGGAAGTTGGCAGAGATCTGGGCTTGTATGATTGTCCAAAAGCCATACGTAATGCTGCTTTTTGTGAAGCCTTTATGCAAGGAATAGATAAGCGCCTGTCTGAACGCGTTAAAGCATGTACCCCCGATTGGCGACAGGCCAGACCGCGTGATCTATATAAGAAAGCTGTAGGATTTGTCATGGACACAGAAGACCACGCAAAGTGTGTTATGGTTAAACATTACACCATGGAGGGGGACACAGTCCGACTTAACGACCCCAGGCGGGAGACCCGTAAGTGTTATAACTGCGGGAAGACTGGACACTTGGCCCGTAATTGTAGAGCCCCTAAACGCCCTAGACAGAACATGTCAGACGAAAGGGGGCAACAGGGAAGTACGGCCACTACCACATCATCCCGCCCACAGGGAAATAACGGGTATACCAATTACCAATGAAGGTCTGGCACTCCTTCCTCCGTGTCCCTTATAGTTACTGACGCACGTGGGCCACAAATTCTTCAGCCTCTAAAAATCCAGGGGAAGGAGGTGCCCTTTTTAATTGACACAGGGGCTACTAAATCATGTGTCAGTACCTCACAAGTCAATGACCTTAGTATTCCCCTCTCAGACTCCATAGCCATAGCCGTTGGAGTGTCCGGTGAACCAACACCCATGCGTGAGACCGAGCCCATAGAAGTCTCCTTTCAAGGGTCACGAGTCCTCACTCGCTTCCTGGTGTCACCCGCTGGGGATTGCATCATGGGAACCGATGTGATGGGACCCCTGGGGTGCTGTATTCAGCTCCATCCTTCCGGTGAGGCTCATGTCAGTACCTCTGCGGCCGACCACCAAGTATTCTGTCTCATGGCAGCAGACTTGGTCACTCCGCCTCCTTCTTGTACTGTATATGTGTTGACCCCAGAAGATACACAGGTTCTCTCAGCAGTGCCAGAGACCCTATGGGCAAAAGGGAAGACAGACTTGGGCCATCTCCACGTACCCCCAGTCATGGTATATCTCAAAGATGGGGAAAAAGCCCCCATGATTCGCCAGTATCCCCTAGCCATGGCGCAGGAAGACGCAATAGCCTCCACTATTACAGAGTTATGTGCCTTGAATGCTTTAAAACCTTGTGTCTCACCCGCTAACACGCCACTCTTCCCAGTTAAAAAGAAAGGGAAGAAAGGTGAACCTGATACCTACCGGATGGTTCACGATCTAAGAGAAATTAATAAGGTGACCATCCTAGAGACACCTCTGGTTCCCAATCCATACACCTTGTTGTCCACCATACCCTCCGGAACCCGTTGGTACACTCTGGTCGATCTTACCAATGCCTTCTTTTCGGTCCCCCTACACCCCGATTGCCAGTACCTGTTTGCCTTCACGTTCCGAGGAAAACAGTACTGCTGGACTGTCCTACCACAAGGGGCACAAAACAGCCCAAATCAATTCACCCGATGTATGAGGCTTGTACTTGATGCATGGACGGTCCCACCAGGTGTGGCCCTGCTTCAGTATGTTGATGATCTCCTACTCTGTGCACCGGACAGACCTACCTGCGTTGCGGCCTCACTCAGCCTCCTTTGTTTTCTTGCAGACAGCGGGTGTAAAGCCAGTAAAGACAAATTACAGTTTTGCAAATCTCATGTTGTGTTTCTTGGTCACTGCCTAGGTCCTGGTACAAAACACCTCACGCCAGAACGTACCAAGGTGGTGGAGGACATGCCACTCCCTACCTCCCATGCTCAGTTGCGGACATTTCTGGGGTTAGTTTCATATTGTCGGCCGTGGATTCGCTCTGCCTCCATGACCATGCAGCCTCTGTACGACTGCCTGAGTTCTAAGCCATTTGCTTTGTCTCCGGAGGCCGAGTCAGCTTTTCACCAGCTGAAAATACAGATTAACAGTGCTCCAGCACTGGGTCTGCCAGACTATGATAAACCCTTCCAGATGTTCGTGACTGAGATGGCGGGACATGCTACTGCCGTCCTCACACAAGAGCATGGTGACAAAAAGCGCCCTGTAGCATACTACAGTGCACATCTTGACGCAGTAGCCAGGGGTTCACCCTCCTGTGTAAGAGCAGTTCTGGCTGTACAAGCACTGCTTGAGAAAGCTTCTGAGGTGGTCCTAGACTACCCTCTTGTGGTCCTCACGCCCCATGACGTACATGGAATTCTGACACAGGTGAGCCGTAAACATCTGTCTCTTGCTAGACAGGTTAAAATGGAACTTGCAGTACACTCTTCATCCAATGTCTCATTTCAACGTTGCACAACTTTGAATCCGGCCACCTTACTGCCATTAGGTGACACTGATTCAAAAGGGGGAGTAAGCACAGGGGATCAACTTTTTGTCAATTCCCTAGGCGAAGAGGAAGCTTTTGACGCCGAGCACCAGCATGACTGTGCTGCTCTGATGGAGCAGGAGACAGCTGGATTTGCTCATGTCACAGATAAGCCACTCCTGAACCCCCACCTTGAAATGTTTGTGGATGGATCACGATACCAGAATGAGATGGGCAGATTTGTGACAGGGTTTGCTGTAGTATCAATGAATGAAGTACTGATAGGCCGCGCCTTGCCCCCACATATGTCAGCACAGGAAGCGGAGCTGTGCGCTCTGACCGAGGCCTGCAAGTTAGCCCGGGGAGTCACTGCTAATATCTACACGGACTCCAGGTACGCGTCTGGCGTTGCGCATGACTATGGGCCGATTTGGCGCGCGCGGAGCTTCCTAACAGCTCAAGGCAGACCGATAAAGAATGGTGAGGCAGTAAGTAGTTTAATGTCAGCTATCATGCTCCCGAAGCAGGTAGCCATAATAAAGGTAAAGGCACACACCCAAGGGGACTCCTTGGAAAGCAGAGGCAACGAGAAGGCAGACGGAGCAGCTAAGGCTGCAGCCCTGCTGGACTGGAGGGCACCCGTGTGCAGAGTTCAGACCAGGTCCTGCCCAGCGGAGGAGGATCCTGATCCCCCTGCCAAGGACCAGACCCTCTCTGTCCCACCACAGAAGGAGGTGGACCTACTCCCCTCAGGGCAAGAGCAGGAGCGCTGGGCAAGTGCAGGGGCAGTAAAAGGAAATGAAGGTTGGATGATGGGTTCCCGTATGTGTTTACCTGCGGCTGCCTATCCTAGTATGGCCCTTTTGGCTCATGGAAAGGTGCACGCTTCTCGTAATGCCATGGTAGCCCTGGTGGAGAAAATGTGGTACGCTCCGGGATTTGACAGGATGGCAAAGGCATACGTCAAGGCTTGTGAAATCTGTGCACTACACAACCCCGGTCAAGTAGTAAAGACCCCTCGGAAGTGCACTCCGCGACCTTTGTACCCCTTCCAGAGACTACAGATAGATTACATCCAGCTGCCCAGATCAGGAAGGTATGAGTATGTCTTGGTATGCATTGACCTCTTTTCTGGGTGGGCTGAGGCCTACCCGGTCACGAAGGCCACTGCCCAGGCCACTGCAAAAAAACTTGTGTCAGAGTTAGTGTGCAGATTTGGGGTACCAGAGACCATTGAGAGCGACCGTGGTACTCACTTCACTGGTGAGGTAATGAAGGAAGTCATGTCCGCCTTAGGAGTAGAGCAGGCCTTTCACACCCCCTATCATCCGCAGAGCTCCGGAAAAGTAGAAAGACTCAATGGCACCCTCAAACTTAAGATACAGAAAGCCATGGTTGAAACAGGAAAACCTTGGCCCGAGTGCCTACCTCTGGCCCTCTACTCAGTACGGACCACGCCAAATAGGAAAACAGGACTGTCCCCATATGAGATTCTCTTTGGCTCCGTGCCCAGGTTAGGACTGTATCACCCCCAAGCTCTATCCCTGGGTCATGATAAAGTTACTTCCTTTGTGCAGGACTTATGCCAAAAGCTAAAAATAAGACCCTGATAGTTTGGAAGGATCCCACTCTCTGAATCCTGGAGATTGGGTGGTGGTAAAGAGACACGTCAGAAAGACTTTGGAACCTCGCTTTGACGGACCATACCAAGTGCTGTTAACCACTCCCACCTCGGTCAAGCTAGAAGGCAAACCCACTTGGATCCATGCCTCAGACTGCAAGAAAGTTTCAACGCCTCAGCACCACGAGGGGGGTGGAGAGTAAGCCCAACCCAGGGTGGGGGAGGGGGATGGCAACCTGGACACCAGCATTGATAGTCTGGATAGGTGTATTATTTACCCTTTGTTTTCTTGGACTACTCTCTTTTCGGGACAATTCCTCATCAACTGTCGATGTAAGAAGAAGATGGACTGTTTGGGCGGAAGGACACCCCAACATGTGGGAATACTTTGCAAAAGACGTACTGAATATTTCCCACATGTGCATGCCCAACCTTCGGAGTGGGGAAGATATTTTACGGACTTGCTTACTGTCTATCCCCACTCCAATAAAGACACTTCGCGATATATATTCAATAGTGCATAACGATAGTGATGTAGAGGAGAGCAATGTTATTCAGGAAAATACCTTTCTTAATGTATATGAATATTGTCCCCATTGTGATGCGGTCAAACATACACTTTGGTCAAATATGACTCGTTTCCGGGTCAGGAATGTCGCTCCGGCTGAGGTATGCTATAACTTCACGTGTAATAAAGAACATATGGGAGGTTGTGCGCAGAGAACCAGGGTGACTAGTGATTCCCAGAGACTCTGTAATCGCACAGTCGAGCAATGTAGAAAGGTACATACTCCTATGCTCTGTAACCACACAGTCCGAAGCCCCAGCCATTTTAGGCACATCAAATTACCATTAGGCTGGGTCCTGTCCTGCGGTAACCTGACTTACACATATATTCCAGCTAACCTGACCGGAGGTCCCTGCTCCCTAGCTAGATTAAGTATACTAATGTACCAAAAACCTAGCATCCCACAACTCACCAACAGACAAAAGAGGGAGGTAGAAGGACTGGATAGCAACTGTGAAGGACCACCCACTCTACTTAGCTACTCAGAACATACGGCACTGGCAGTCAGTATTGTGGGTGTTCCCGGGTTGGCACAATATAACACAAGAGTAATCAATGGATTAGCATGCGATATGGTAAAGGGCCTGAATGCGACATCACAGGCCTTGGACCTTCTCCTACTAGACATACAAGGAGTCAGGAAAGCAGCTTTACAAAATAGAGCCGCCATAGATTACCTGTTGCTCGCAGTAAACCACGGATGTGAGGAATTTGAGGGGATGTGTTGTTTCAACCTCTCTGATCACTCAGAATCCATTCACCAAAAGATCAATACCTTGGGAAAAATAGCTACTAGCATAAAACAGGATAAAGACCAGGGATGGTTTAGTTTTCTTAACCCTGCAAATTGGTTTTCTGGTCTGGGAGGATGGTTCATGGGAATCCTACAAAGTATATTACAGATAATTGTCATGCTGTTGTGTATATATATAGTAATCAAAGTCATAATCTCTTGTGTGAGCAAATGTACGGCAAAAGCCTTTACAGCCCCTGTGTAGGCCGACCCCTGCTGGAGGTAGGCAGAACATACGGCGGTTCCTTCCAGTCTTGTCACTAGGTAGTGTAGGGTCAGGGTGAGGCGACCTGGACGTGTTCACCATTAGGACTATCTCCAGGAGGGACATTGGTGTGGGTGAAGATTAGGGAATCCCCTGCCGTGCGTACCTGTGCACGCTACTAGTATTGTAACATCATACTAGAGACGCCTTATATGGACTAGTCGACCAATAGGACCTACCTCGTCTATGACTTTTCAAAATAGAACTGGACCCTGCGTGTGTCTTCCTGATGTCCAAAATGGGGGAATGATAAGGGCCAAGAGGGGCTGTAAAGGAATTAATATATGTAGCTTATCAAAAATGAGTATATATATCAATCTATTTTAGCAAAATGAATATATTGCAATATATTGTATGTGTAACAGAAGTCATGACTGTTTTGAGGAAGAAGCCTGTGGCTTTCTGTCTACACTGAAGGTCTACGTCTGACCGAAGTGGAATCAGGAAGTCACAAGAGCAGATGTTCATAAATGTAGCAAGACATGGCCTAACCGCAAAGAGGTTGCTAGCTCTCTCTGTCTAAAAATAATGTGCGCGTCTGAAAGTCATGTGAAATCAGCTATTTCTTAAATGTCAAAGTTTATTGAATGATTAAGTCATACGTTTTTAAGATGTATGGAAATCACGAGGTTATTCCCTGTATTACCAGAGGTCGCGTCCCTGCGTGGGCGATCTTCTATAAAGACTGAGACTATGCAAATAATAAACTCAGAGTTCATTGTTTCACCATATACCGTGTGTAATGGTCAGTACTTTGACTCTCAAGGAGCGCTCCTACGTAGGTCAATTCGGAACCGGACAACATCACTGACCAGTCTGTTTGAACAGATTAACCCTCGACAGTATATATTGTATATATTCACGTTTTGGGTGGTAGGTAGGTTGGGTGGGGGAGTTGGGGGGAGTGGGATTCACGCCTTGAGCCGTAGCCTGGCACGTCTCGAACATTGAACTCTGGGCACGGACTGGTGGAGCGGGCATGGCCCCCAGGCTGCGGCGGGCAAAGTGTGGTATTTATTAAAAAAAACAACAAAAAAAACCCCCTGGTGTGGCTTGGCACGTCCTGAACTGAACTCTGGGCACGGACTGATGGAGCAGGCATGGCCCCCGAGCTGCACTGGGGACCCCAAAAAAAAAAAATTAAAAATAAAAAAAAATATAAAAAATTAAAAATAAAAATTTTAGTTAGTTTTATGCCAGTTGGCTCGGTCTTTCTGTTTGAATTTGCTTATTTATGTTGCTATTTCAGTTATTTCTGCTGTTTATGTTATTGCTTCCATTTGTTCTGTGTGGGTACAGTGCGGTACGGCTGGACCTGGAGGTATAGTTTACAGGGTTTATGTAGTTATAGTTTCCTTAGTTTTATACTTTAGGTATATAGTTGTATATTGTGTTATATGCTGAGTGTGTATGTGTGTGGGTGTGTACGGCGGGGAGGAAACCCGGATATGGACATTTACTTTGTTTCTGGATCACGGACTGTGGGGGAAGGGCCTTATATTGCTTTATATGGTTATTCTTATTGTTACAGTTTGTCTTTGTTGTGTTTTTTACTTTTATAATAAAAGATCTACAGGATGTAACTCGGGAGCAGTACAGGATAAGTAATGTATGTACAGTGACTCCACCAGCAGAATAGTGAGTGCAGCTCTGGGGTATAATACAGGATGTAACTCAGCATCAGTACAGGATAAGTAATGTATGTACACAGTGACTCCACCAGCAGAATAGTGAGTGCAGCTCTGGGGTATAATACAGGATGTAACTCAGGAGCAGTACAGGATAAGTAATGTATGTACACAGTAACTCCACCAGCAGAATAGTGAGTGCAGCTCTGGGGTATAATACAGGATGTAACTCAGGAGCAGTACAGGATAAGTAATGTATGTACACAGTGACTCCACCAGCAGAATAGTGAGTGCAGCTCTGGGGTATAATACAGCATGTAACTCAGGAGCAGTACAGGATAAGTAATGTATGTACACAGTGACTCCACCAGCAGAATAGGGAGTGCAGCTCTGCAGTATAATACAGGATGTAACTCAGGATCAGTACAGGATAAGTAATGTATGTACACAGTAACTCCACCAGCAGAATAGTGAGTGCAGCTCTGGGGTATAATACAGGATGTAACTCAGGATCAGTACAGGATAAGTAATGTATGTACACAGTGACTCCACCAGCAGAATAGTGAGTGCAGCTCTGGGGTATAATACAGCATGTAACTCAGGAGCAGTACAGGATAAGTAATGTATGTACACAGTGACTCCACCAGCAGAATAGGGAGTGCAGCTCTGCAGTATAATACAGGATGTAACTCAGGATCAGTACAGGATAAGTAATGTATGTACACAGTGACTCCACCAGCAGAATAGTGAGTGCAGCTCTGGGGTATAATACAGCATGTAACTCAGGATCAGTACAGGATAAGTAATGTATGTACACAGTGACTCCACCAGCAGAATAGTGAGTGCAGCTCTGGGGTATAATACAGCATGTAACTCAGGAGCAGTACAGGATAAGTAATGTATGTACACAGTGACTCCACCAGCAGAATAGGGAGTGCAGCTCTGCAGTATAATACAGGATGTAACTCAGGATCAGTACAGGATAAGTAATGTATGTACACAGTGACTCCACCAGCAGAATAGTGAGTGCAGCTCTGGGGTATAATACAGCATGTGTCAGAACCGGCAACTCTCGGGGCCGCCGTGCCCGCACCACCGGTCCGGCCACCCGGGGTACAGGAGCGCGGCGCAGAGGTACCCCGGTTCTTGTGATCTCCCCGGGCCGCTGTAAGACTGGTCGCCGCCGGGTTGCTAGGGAGGCAGCTGGTGCTTCTAGTCACTTGACTACCAGGCTGGCTTCCCTAGTAACTGTCTGTGCAGCTAGACTGGGGGCGTGCCCCCAGCACCGCCCTGATTAGCCCTGCTGCTGTCAGGCTCCCCGCCCCAATCAGCTTCTGGGGCGGGAGCGCTGACAGCATTTAAATAGGTGTGTTTTCCTCTCAGGCCTTGCCAGTGTTAGTTTGGTCTTCCAGCTGCACCCGCGTATTCTTTGACTCCTGTTTGTGACCCCGGCTTTCCTGACCTCTGCTTTTGGACCTTGACGACGTTTTTGCCTGACCCCCCTGTACTGCGCACCCTCCTGTTGCCGACCCGGATTGTCTGACCATTCTACCGTTGTTTGTCTTCAGTGTCTGTTTGTCTTCCCGTGTCCCGCTTCCCTAGTGAGGGTAGGGACCGCCGCCCAGTTGTCGCCCTGGGGGTTAGCCCAGGGGGGCAAGTAGGCAGGGACAGGGGTTGCGGGATATCTCAGGGACCCCCATATCCCGGACACTGTCCTGACAGTAACACTGGCCGAACGAAGGTCAGACCCTTGCATCCGCCCGGCAACTCTGAACCCCTCGATGGAGGCCATGGCAGCTGTAGCGAACCAGGTCCAGTTCCTTACGAACCTTGCCCAGGACCTAACAGCCCGCTTGCAGCGACAGGAACAAGCGGCAGCTGCAGGTCCCATGCAACCCGCTTCCGCTCCAGGAACAATGACAGAACCTCGAGCCACGCTTCCGGATTGTTTCTCCGGAGAGAGAGGTCAGTTTTTCGCATTTAGAGAGAGCTGCAAGCTCTACTTTGATCTCCGCCCCCACTCCTCTGGTACTGAATACCAGAAAGTGGGAATTGTAATTACCCGCCTGAGGGGAGAGCCCCAAAATTGGGCTTTCTCATTACCTGCTGGCTCTCCCGCCCGACTATCCCCTGACGCCTTTTTTTCCGCCTTGGGTCAAATTTATGACGAACCCGACCGTGCCGGCTACGCAGTCTCCAAGCTTCTGGCCCTGCGCCAGGGTTGCAAGATGGCGGAGGACTACTGTTCCCAATTCCGCCAGCACTGTACAGAATCCGGGTGGAATGATGCCGCCCTAAAAGACCTATTTTTGACCGGTCTGTCTGAGGGTCTGAAGGACCTACTCGTGGCCCACCCGGAGCCAAGAACCCTGGAGCAAGCCATGTCGCTGGCTATTCGGGCTGACCGACGTTTGAGGGCCAGACACGCCGCTCGGACCACTCCACTCCCCACGCCCACTTCTTCTACTGACCCGACTTTTCCACCTCCCACCACCGAGGCCATGGAGCTGGGAGCCCTGAACCCTAAGCAACGACGGGAAAATCGCCTGAAGAAGAACCTCTGCTTCTACTGTGGGGAGCCGGGTCACCGCATTGCTACCTGCGCCAAGAAGCCATGGCAGGGAAAACGTCCGCTCCTAGGCAGTTGTCCGGAGGACTGTCTAGGAGCCAAGGTACTCCCTGTGTTATCCAAAATGTTATTGCCTTGCACCCTAGAATTTCATGCTTTCCACCGTACTGGGCAAGCCTTTGTTGATTCTGGGGCTGCGGCAAATTTCGTTAACTTTAATTTCGTTGCTCAACTGTCCGGGGTTTTTTTACGTTTAGAGACCCCGATTCTGGTTTCAGGAGTGGACTCCACCCCATTGCAAGCAGGGGTGGTTAATCTGGTTACCCCTGAAGTAAGGTTTACTATAGGAGCCTTACACGTGGAAACCTGCACCTTTCTAGTGATGAGAGATTTGTCTGTGGACGTCGTCCTAGGCCTCCCCTGGCTCCGGGAGCACAACCCGGTAGTAAATTGGGACACGTTGGAACTGGTAAAGTGGGGTCCCCGCTGTGCCAACCACCTTTGTGCGGTGAAGATGGGAATCTCCACCTGCGAGGGGACCCCCCTACCAGAATACCTCTCCGAGTTTTCTGACGTGTTCTCCAAACAATTATCTGAAGCTCTGCCCCCTCATAGGGAATGGGACTGTAAAATAGACTTGATTCCTGGGGCCAAACTTCCTAAGGGCCGCATTTATAACGTTACGGTTCCTGAGAGAGAATCCATGAGGGACTATATCCAGGACAGCCTGGCCAAGGGGCACATCCGGCCCTCAGAATCCCCGGTGGGTGCCGGGTTTTTCTTCGTTGAGAAGAAGGATGGGGGTCTCCGGCCCTGTATTGACTATAGGGAGCTAAACAAAATCACAGTCCGAAACCAGTATGCTCTTCCACTCATTCCTGACCTCCTCAACCAGGTCGCTGGTGCCCGATGGTTTTCCAAACTTGATCTCAGGGGAGCATACAACCTCATCCGCATTCGGGAGGGGGATGAGTGGAAAACCGCCTTCAATACGCCCCTCGGGCATTTTGAATACCTAGTTATGCCTTTTGGATTGTGTAACGCCCCCGCCATTTTTCAGGGGTACATGAACTCAGTGTTTCAGGATATCATGGGGGTGTTCGTGGTTGTATATCTAGACGACATTTTGATTTTTTCCTCCGACTTGCCGAGTCACCATACTCACGTTCAGACTGTACTAGCTCGACTCAGACATAACAAGCTGTTTGCGAAACTCGAGAAATGTGTCTTCGGGGTACAAAAGATATCATTTTTGGGGTATATCATCACGCCATGCGACTTCCAGATGGATCCTGAAAAGGTGAAAGCCATCACGGAGTGGGCCCAGCCAGGGTCGTTGAAAGCCCTTCAACGCTTCCTCGGCTTCGCCAACTACTATCGCAAATTCATCAAAGACTTCTCCGTGGTGGCCAAACCTCTAACGGACCTCACCAGAAAGGGGGCAGATGTGAGGACCTGGTCTTCTGAGGCTCTGAGGGCCTTCGATACCCTAAAGGCGGCGTTCTCTTCTGCACCTGTCCTAGTACAACCGGATCTGTCCAGCCCTTTTTTGGTGGAGGTAGATGCCTCTGAGTTTGGCGTGGGAGCGGTACTGTCCCAAGGTCCCTCCACTCTCACCAACCTTAGACCGTGTGCCTATTTTTCTAGGAAGTTTTCTTCCACCGAACGGAACTATGATATAGGCAACCGGGAATTGCTGGCGATTAAGTGGGCTTTCGAAGAGTGGAGGCATTTTTTGGAAGGAGCCCATCACCAGATCACGGTACTCACAGACCATAAAAACCTCACCTATCTAGATTCCGCTAAGAGGTTAAATGCTCGGCAAGCCCGCTGGGCCTTGTTCTTCTCTCGGTTCAATTTTGTTGTTACCTATAGACCCGGTTCTAAGAATGTCAAGGCTGATGCCCTGTCTAGGAGCTTTGGTTCTCCGGAACCTGCCGAGCCGGAGCCTGAGAGCATTCTCTCCCCTGGGGTGGTCCTCGCTGCTGTCTCCTCCGACCTTTCACCTCTCATTCACGCCGCTCAACAATCTGCTCCTGAAGCCCTTCCGGAAGGCAAATTATTTGTCCCGTTGTCACTGAGATTGAAAGTGTTAGAGGAGACACATGCTTCAGTCCTAGCTGGACACCCCGGCATCAGGGGTACGCTGGAGTTAGTGTCCAGACTCTATTGGTGGCCGCACATGGCCAAGGAGGTACGGGGATTTGTGTCCGCGTGCCCGGTTTGCGCAAGGGGGAAGAATCTCAGGAGACGTCCTGAGGGTCCTCTTCTTCCCTTGCCCATTCCGTCCAGGCCATGGTCCCATTTGTCCATGGATTTTATTACTGATCTGCCATCCTCGCTGGGGAATACGGTCATCTGGGTAATAGTAGACCGTTTCTCTAAAATGTCACATTTTGTTCCGCTTTGCAAGTTGCCTAACGCCAAACTTCTGTCGGAAATGTTCATCAAGGAGATTGTTCGGTTACATGGGATCCCCGAGGACATTGTGTCAGATAGAGGGGTTCAGTTCGTCGCTCGCTTCTGGCGAGCCTTCTGTAAAAATCTAAACGTAAATTTGTCCTTCTCCTCCGCTTTCCATCCCGAGAGTAACGGACAAACGGAACGAATGAACCAAGAACTTATCCAGTATCTGCGACTGTTTGTCTCTGATAACCAGTATCAGTGGGTCAACTACTTACCTCTCGCCGAATTTGCTATCAACAACCATGTTAACTCGTCGACCCAATTGTCACCTTTTTTTTGTAACTATGGGTTTCATCCCCGGTTCTCGCTTTCCACTCCTGTGGTCTCGAACAATCCGGCCGCCGACATATCCTCTGAGGAACTGTGCACAGTTTGGGCCCAGGTTCGTAAGAACCTTCAGGGTTCCCAAGAGAAACTGCGTAAATACGCAAATAAAAGATGTACCATCTCTGCACCTTTTGTAGTCGGGGAGCAAGTTTTGTTGTCATCCAAGAATCTGAGACTCAAGGTTCCCTCCCTGAAACTTGCTCCTCGGTTCATTGGCCCATTTACGGTTTCTCAGGTTATCAACCCGGTGTCATATAAGTTGGCACTTCCTGACCCCTGGAAGGTCCACAAGGTTTTTCACAAAAGCTTACTTAAGAAGTATGTGACTCCAGTTCTACCCACCCAGAACCCGCCTCCTCCTTCTCTGGTACAGGGGGAACTGGAGTATGAAGTAGAAAGGCTGGTGGATGCCCGACGGGTTAGAGGTGTGCTGCAGTACCTGGTCCACTGGAGAGGATTTGGCCCTGAGGATAGGACGTGGGTCCCTGCCAGGGACGTTCATGCGCCACGCCTAGTCCAGGCATTCCACAGGGCTTTCCCGCTTAAGCCCGCACCTGGCCATGGGGGTCCGGTGTCCCCCCGTAGAAGGGGGGGTACTGTCAGAACCGGCAACTCTCGGGGCCGCCGTGCCCGCACCACCGGTCCGGCCACCCGGGGTACAGGAGCGCGGCGCAGAGGTACCCCGGTTCTTGTGATCTCCCCGGGCCGCTGTAAGACTGGTCGCCGCCGGGTTGCTAGGGAGGCAGCTGGTGCTTCTAGTCACTTGACTACCAGGCTGGCTTCCCTAGTAACTGTCTGTGCAGCTAGACTGGGGGCGTGCCCCCAGCACCGCCCTGATTAGCCCTGCTGCTGTCAGGCTCCCCGCCCCAATCAGCTTCTGGGGCGGGAGCGCTGACAGCATTTAAATAGGTGTGTTTTCCTCTCAGGCCTTGCCAGTGTTAGTTTGGTCTTCCAGCTGCACCCGCGTATTCTTTGACTCCTGTTTGTGACCCCGGCTTTCCTGACCTCTGCTTTTGGACCTTGACGACGTTTTTGCCTGACCCCCCTGTACTGCGCACCCTCCTGTTGCCGACCCGGATTGTCTGACCATTCTACCGTTGTTTGTCTTCAGTGTCTGTTTGTCTTCCCGTGTCCCGCTTCCCTAGTGAGGGTAGGGACCGCCGCCCAGTTGTCGCCCTGGGGGTTAGCCCAGGGGGGCAAGTAGGCAGGGACAGGGGTTGCGGGATATCTCAGGGACCCCCATATCCCGGACACTGTCCTGACAGCATGTAACTCAGGAGCAGTACAGGATAAGTAATGTATGTACACAGTGACTCCACCAGCAGAATAGGGAGTGCAGCTCTGCAGTATAATACAGGATGTAACTCAGGATCAGTACAGGATAAGTAATGTATGTACACAGTGACTCCACCAGCAGAATAGTGAGTGCAGCTCTGGGGTATAATACAGCATGTAACTCAGGATCAGTACAGGATAAGTAATGTATGTACACAGTGACTCCACCAGCAGAATAGTGAGTGCAGCTCTGGGGTATAATACAGGATGTAACTCAGGAGCAGTACAGGATAAGTAATGTATGTACACAGTGACTCCACCAGCAGAATAGTGAGTGCAGCTCTGGGGTATAATACAGCATGTAACTCAGGATCAGTACAGGATAAGTAATGTATGTACACAGTGACTCCACCAGCAGAATAGTGAGTGCAGCTCTGGGGTATAATACAGCATGTAACTCAGGAGCAGTACAGGATAAGTAATGTATGTACACAGTGACTCCACCAGCAGAATAGGGAGTGCAGCTCTGCAGTATAATACAGGATGTAACTCAGGATCAGTACAGGATAAGTAATGTATGTACACAGTGACTCCACCAGCAGAATAGTGAGTGCAGCTCTGGGGTATAATACAGCATGTAACTCAGGAGCAGTACAGGATAAGTAATGTATGTACACAGTGACTCCACCAGCAGAATAGGGAGTGCAGCTCTGCAGTATAATACAGGATGTAACTCAGGATCAGTACAGGATAAGTAATGTATGTACACAGTGACTCCACCAGCAGAATAGTGAGTGCAGCTCTGGGGTATAATACAGCATGTAACTCAGGATCAGTACAGGATAAGTAATGTATGTACACAGTGACTCCACCAGCAGAATAGTGAGTGCAGCTCTGGGGTATAATACAGGATGTAACTCAGGAGCAGTACAGGATAAGTAATGTATGTACACAGTGACTCCACCAGCAGAATAGTGAGTGCAGCTCTGGGGTATAATACAGGATGTAACTCAGGATCAGTACAGGATAAGTAATGTATGTACACAGTGACTCCACCAGCAGAATAGTGAGTGCAGCTCTGGGGTATAATACAGGATGTAACTCAGGGTCAGTGCAGGATAAGTAATGTATGTACACAGTGACTCCACCAGCAGAATAGTGAGTGCAGCTCTGGAGTATAATACAGATGTAACTCAGGGTCAGTACAGGATAAGGAATGTATGTACACAGTGACTCCAGCAGCAGAATAGTGAGTGCAGCTCTGGGGTATAATACAGGATGTAACTCAGGATCAGTACAGGATAAGTAATGTATGTACACAGTGACTCCACCAGCAGAATAGTGAGTGCAGCTCTGGGGTATAATACAGGATGTAACTCAGGATCAGTACAGGATAAGTAATGTATGTACACAGTGACTCCACCAGCAGAACAGTGAGTGCAGCTCTGGGGTATAATACAGGATGTAACTCAGGGTCAGTACAGGATAAGTAATGTATGTACACAGTGACTCCACCAGCAGCAGAATAGTGAGTGCAGCTCTGGAGTATAATACAGGATGTAACTCAGGAGCAGTACAGGATAAGTAATGTATGTACACAGTGACTCCACCAGCAGAATAGTGAGTGCAGCTCTGGAGTATAATACAGGATGTAACTCAGGAGCAGTACAGGATAAGTAATGTATGTACGCAGTGACTCCACCAGCAGAATAGTGAGTGCAGCTCTGCAGTATAATACAGGATGTAACTCAGGATCAGTACAGGATAAGTAATGTATGTACGCAGTGACTCCACCAGCAGAATAGTGAGTGCAGCTCTGGAGTATAATACAGGATGTAAATCAGGAGCAGTACAGGATAAGTAATGTATGTACACAGTGACTCCACCAGCAGAATAGTGAGTGCAGCTCCGGGGTATAATACAGGATGTAACTCAGGGTCAGTACAGGATAAGTAATGTATGTACACAGTGACTTCACCAGCAGAATAGTGAGTGCAGCTCTGGGGTATAATACAGGATGTAACTCAGGGTCAGTACAGGATAAGTAATGTATGTACACAGTGACTCCACCAGCAGAATAGTGAGTGCAGCTCTGGAGTATAATACAGGATGTAACTCAGGATCAGTACAGGATAAGTAATGTATGTACACAGTGACTCCACCAGCAGAATAGTGTGTGCAGCTCTGCAGTATAATACAGGATGTAACTCAGGATCAGTACAGGATAAGTAATGTATGTACACAGTGACTCCAGCAGAATAGTGAGTGCAGCTCTGCAGTATAATACAGTATGTAACTCAGGATCAGTACAGGATAAGTAATGTATGTACACAGTGACTCCACCAGCAGAATAGTGAGTGCAGCTCTGGAGTATAATACAGGATGTAACTCAGGAGCAGTACAGGATAAGTAATGTATGTACACAGTGACTCCACCAGCAGAATAGTGAGTGCAGCTCTGCAGTATAATACAGGATGTAACTCAGGATCAGTACAGGATAAGTAATGTATGTACACAGTGACTCCACCAGCAGAATAGTGAGTGCAGCTCTGGGGTATAATACAGGATGCAACTCAGGATCAGTACAGGATAAGTAATGTATGTACACAGTGACCCCACCAGCAGAATAGTGAGTGCAGCTCTGGGGTATAATACAGGATGTAACTCAGGGTCAGTACAGGATAATGTATGTACACAGTGACTCCACCAGCAGAATAGTGAGTGCAGCTCTGCAGTATAATACAGGATGTAACTCAGGATCAGTGCAGGATAAGTAATGTATGTACACAGTGACTCCACCAGCAGAATAGTGAGTGCAGCTCTGGGGTATAATACAGGATGCAACTCAGGATCAGTACAGGATAATGTATGTACACAGTGACTCCACCAGCAGAATAGTGAGTGCAGCTCTGGGGTATAATACAGGATGTAACTCAGGGTCAGTACAGGATAAGTAATGTATGTACACAGTGACTCCACCAGCAGAATAGTGAGTGCAGCTCTGGAGTATAATACAGGATGTAACTCAGGGTCAGTACAGGATAAGTAATCTATGTACACAGTGACTCCACCAGCAGAATAGTGAGTGCAGCTCAGGGGTATAATACAGGATGTAACTCAGGGTCAGTACAGGATAAGTAATGTATGTACACAGTGACTCCACCAGCAGAATAGTGAGTGCAGCTCTGGAGTATAATACAGGATGTAACTCAGGATCAGTACAGGATAAGTAATGTATGTACACAGTGACTCCACCAGCAGAATAGTGAGTGCAGCTCTGCAGTATAATACAGGATGTAACTCAGGATCAGTACAGGATAAGTAATGTATGTACACAGTGACTCCACCAGCAGAATAGTGAGTGCAGCTCTGCAGTATAATACAGTATGTAACTCAGGATCAGTACAGGATAAGTAATGTATGTACACAGTGACTCCACCAGCAGAATAGTGAGTGCAGCTCTGGAGTATAATACAGGATGTAACTCAGGAGCAGTACAGGATAAGTAATGTATGTACACAGTGACTCCACCAGCAGAATAGTGAGTGCAGCTCTGCAGTATAATACAGGATGTAACTCAGGATCAGTACAGGATAAGTAATGTATGTACACAGTGACTCCACCAGCAGAATAGTGAGTGCAGCTCTGGGGTATAATACAGGATGCAACTCAGGATCAGTACAGGATAAGTAATGTATGTACACAGTGACCCCACCAGCAGAATAGTGAGTGCAGCTCTGGGGTATAATACAGGATGTAACTCAGGGTCAGTACAGGATAAGTAATGTATGTACACAGTGACTCCACCAGCAGAATAGTGAGTGCAGCTCTGGAGTATAATACAGGATGTAACTCAGGGTCAGTACAGGATAAATAATCTATGTACACAGTGACTCCACCAGCAGAATAGTGAGTGCAGCTTCTGGAGTTGGGTGTGTGCTGGTTAAGCTCTGCAACTTCCAGGGTGTGGTCTGAGAAGGAAGGTTTGCTGAGCTTGGATCCCAGAGAAGGTGCACTTTTCTGGGCTTTGTTGGATATGGAGTCCCGCACCTCCTCCCCCTGGGGCCACTCGGGGGGAGGGAGGGAAGTGAAGGCATTGCTGGCATCAGCAATGCCGAAAGAAAGTTTGCCACTGGTGCCGGAGAAGCCAGCAGCACGCAGGAAAACAGGAGCTTCTGCTGGAGGTAAGAAGAGACTTGGACCTGGTCGTGGCTGCAGCAGCGTGGCACCATTTGTCAGCACGGCGGCTTCTGATAGCGCAGGGAGTGAGATTGTGACCCGCAGCCAGACCCGCAGGAGAGCAGGTGAGCCGCAGACCCTGGCAAGTATGGGTAAGTGGAGCGAAAGAAAGAAGGAGGAATCAGTGATTGAGCTGGCCTCCAGGCTGGCGAAGAGTATTAATGACTATAACTTTGCTGGAAAAATGTTGGTCATGCAAAAAGGGAAGGTGCGCGATGCCAAGCTGATCATGGAGCAAAATGCTTCTAAGGACAGAAAGGCAGAAGCCAGAAGGGCAATGAAGAAATGCAAGGACTGCATTAGAATGTGGGAAGCGGTGAGGGAGAAAATACTAGAGGAGAGCGGTCCCTTTAAGGAAAAAATAATAAATGATGACCGGTTTGCAAAGATGGCGGCAAGGTGCAGTGGCCAGGAGCAAAGCGAGTCAAGCAATGATGAAGCCTCAGATGAGGAATTGTTTGAGGATGTGCAGGAGACCCTGGAGGAGCAGCCCGTATGCTCACAGGAGCTAGTACCAACACCCAGTGGCACTACAAGTTCCAGAGAGCTGTTGCCTGAGGAAATTGGACTGCCATCTACCTCAGGGGAATCAGAGGTGGAGGGAAACGCAGGAAGGCTACAAGTGCAGAAGACCCCACAGCCAGAAGCCTCTCTGCATATTGGGGGCTTCATGTTTGGCAATGAGATGCCGGAGGAGGATGTAGAGATAAAGAAAAAGAAAAAGAAACCTGTTAAGCTGCAGGAAAAGCTTGTGTTTGTCAAAGTTCCCGTGAGGACTGACCTGGCTGCAAAGTCGGATCAGAGTTCTGACCCCAAAAACCCCCCTGGCTCGGACTCTGTGGTGGGCCTGGAGCAGGGAGTTGGGGAGAAAAGGGCCCAGCTGGTCAGACCCCCTGTCCCTGTGTTAGTTGGTAACAGGAGCAAGGAGGTCAGTAAGAAAGGCGCAGTAAAGGCCAGTACAGATGCAGGTCGCGGTAACAGCAAGGAGGGTGGCAGCGGTGCCACTAATGCAGCAAGTGCTGCCTGTGATGCGGAGGGGGCTGCGGACCTAAAATCAGGGGTCTCCCATAATCTGGGAGTAAGTCAGGCCGGATCCCGCGCCTCCAGTGATGCGGAGGCAAAAAAGAAAAAAGGAAAAAGGAAAAACACAAGCAAAAGTCCGGAGGCTTTACCATCTACCTCCGGAGAGGCCAGGACCCATGGACCACATGATCCGAGGATAAAAGTGGTAGATCCGGGTATGGATGTGCGAGAGCGTGTGGTGGATGTGAGGGACAACGCCGAGAGTAAACAATTCTCTGCAGGTTCTGGGCCTTCGGGCACCTCGGGCCCCCCTGGCAGCCGGGGATCTGGAGGCCCAGGGGATAAGGTGGATAGGCCGGGGGGGTCACAGGTTCCAGTCGCCCCTCCAGCGGCGACAACAACTGGCAGGAGTTATGCCAGTGTCGCCGCTGGAGGGGAGGGGTCCTCCTTGTCTCCAGGCTCTAGGGAGGGCGCTTTGCAACAGCGTCTCCTGGAGGCTTTACGGAAGGGGGAGAGTACAATCACAGTTGGAGGAAGAGAGGTGGATCTATCTCTCTGGAAAGAGAGACATGGCTTGGGTGCCTTCCGAGAGCAAAGGGGGGAGACCGTATGGTCCCTACCGACACCCGGGCAGGACGCAGGTCGTAGGAATGTGGTCCGTCTTCGTTGGAGAGGCAATGATGCATGCCCCCCGAGGGCAAGGGTAGTGGAGCTTCTGCTGAAGATGGGCTTCAGGGCAGTTGACATCTTTGCCCTGATCCATCCTTACGGCACGTCTGAGTTTGACATCAGCTTCGTTCGCCCAGAGGGCTTAGAAATCTTCTGGGGGAATTACGAGCTGGTGAAAAACGAGCCCGGCTGGCGAGACTTTGCCATCCAGGTGGTGTCTCGCCAGAACGGTATCAAGAAGGTGACCGTTTTGACTCGTAACGAGTCACTTTCTTGC
Source organism: Eleutherodactylus coqui (assembly GCF_035609145.1). NCBI lineage: Eukaryota > Metazoa > Chordata > Amphibia > Anura > Eleutherodactylidae > Eleutherodactylus > Eleutherodactylus coqui. The sequence continues at coordinate 1,564,540 of NC_089849.1, read as the reverse complement.
TTTGACATCATGACGTGGCTCAGTAGGTACGGAGAGGTGACGGAGATACCAAAAAAGAACAGGGATGAGCACGGCATATGGTCTGGGGCCTGGACGTTCATGGTCCAGCTGAAACGTTCAGGTAACTCAGTGGCACACATACCTTCTGCAGCCTTCCTCGGCAGGGATCGTATCTTGGCCTTTTACCAGGGGCAGCCGAAGCTCTGCCACAGGTGCGGTGACCCCTCACACTTGAGCGCCGCTTGTAAGACCTTGAAGTGCGCCCTGTGTGGGGGTCTGGGTCATCTAGCCGCCTCCTGTGCGGAGATTAGGTGTAACCTGTGTGGTGACCTCGGTCACCCATTTAGTCGCTGTCCGCGCTCCTTTGCCAATGCGGTCTCAGCACCTACGGATGGGGGTCATGATGTGGCCTCCGGGGGTGAGGGGACCAGCAGAGGTGGGGGAGCTCAGGAGCCAGGGAAGAACCGGCAAAAGACGCCTGCGGAGCAGAGGCGTCAGGAGAAACGCAGACGGAGCAGGGAGCTGACAGGAGCACCCACAGCAGGTGGATCAATGGTGGCCCCTGTTCCAGAAGCAAATCTCGCGGCTGAGGCTTTGAGGGACAGCGATTTAGATGAGGAGGACAGGAGGATCCAGAGGGAGGAGACCAACTCTGCAGATTCCTCTCACTGCGAAAGTGTGGATGAGGAAGGCAAGAGGTGGCTAGAGAAACGGCGTAAGCTAGGTGCCACGAGGAGGAAACGAAGGGGGGATTCAAGATCTTCTCCCACCCCGGGCCAAGTACTGGAAGGAAAAGCCTGCTCACCTCCAGTTGGACTCTCCAATAGGTTCCGAGCCCTCCGAGACATCTCTTCCTCCTCTTCTGAGGGGGAGGCGGAGGGCAAGGTTCCTAGGGCAAAGGAAGGGTCAACAGGGGGCGCTGAGTCTCCACCTCGTGAAGGCATAGTTCCTTCCGGGGTGGAGGCTACTCTGGAACCTGGAAACAAGGACGACGGGGTCAGGGGATCCCCTGCTATGGACACATCTGTGTCCAAAAAAAGAAGCAAGGGGCTTTCCTCTGACCCCGAGGAAGCGGGTGTGAGGAAGAAAGCCGTCTAATTTAATCACTCATGATGGCGGCACCCACTCCGCTGACTCTGGCATCAATTAACGTTGCCAGCATTAAGTCTGATACGGCTAGATTTGCGGCCTTTGATTTTCTCGGCCGCGTTGAAGCCGACATTTTATTTTTGCAGGAGACCAGGCTGTCTGATTTGGCAGCCATACATAAGGCAAAAAGGGAGTGGAGGTCAGGCCCTTCCTACTGGTCTCTTGCGGCCGAGCCGTATAGTGGAGTGGCGGTACTTTTTACCGCAGCGGTTGAATGCCGACGAGTTATTGAATTAGAAATGGGAAGGTGCCTGATCTTAGATGTCCTCATGAAGGGACAAGAATTAAGACTTGTCAACATCTATGGTCCCCAGTCAAAAAAGGACAGGAAGAGTCTCTTTATGAGGATCAAGCCCTACCTTTTTACCAGCCGCCAAGTTGTCTTTGGAGGTGACTTTAATGCAGTCACAAGAGCCCGCGATAGGGGAGGCTCTGGAGACAGGCGGTTGACTTTTGACAGCGTCGCACTTAATAGTATAGCTAGCGAGGCTCGCCTGGTGGATGTCCACATCCGGCACACCCCGGGCCACGAGGGGTTCACCTATTATAGAGGTCAGAGCAGGTCTAGAATAGACAGGTTTTATTTGAAGGAGGAAGCCATCTCTTCACCAGTGTCCGTTGTGGAGGTGGAATTCTCCGATCACTGTCTAATATTGTTTTCTCTGAATGTTGCAGAAACCCCCCGGATGGGCAGAGGTTTTTGGAGACTGAATTCATCACTCCTGGAGGAAGCAGAGATAAGACAGTCCTTTGAGGATTTTCTGCAGAGCCAGGTACCATTACTGGATCTCTGTAGCAGTAAGTCAGAGTGGTGGGAGATGTTCAAGAGGAGGGCGGCAAGGTTCTTCCGAGAGCTCTCCAACCTCAGATGCCTGGACAGGTACCGCCTGTACAACGGCCTGAGGAGGAAACTCGAACATCTCGTTTCGACTGGAGGTAGCCGCGAGGAGATCTCCAGAGTGAAATCTTTGCTCAAGAAGTGCCAGTACGATAGACACGCATCCTTGGTTTTTGAGAGGGATTTCGGGAAGTACCGCTCGCCCGACCCTTACAGAAACTGTAGGATGTCAGTGAATAGTAAAGTGGTCACTGGACTGATCGATAGTACAGGATCCCTGAATCGATCCAGATCAGGGATTCTGGAGGTCGTCAGATCCTACTACTCGCAACTCTTGGGAAAGAGGGATCTAGATTCGGAAGTGATGTCGGCTTTCCTGGCTGAAACTGTCCCTGAGCCGGGGGTAGACACCTCTCTTGATGTTTTGACAGGAGAGATCAGAATAGAGGAAGTTAAACTGGCGATTGATGGGCTCCGGCTCAAAAAATCGCCAGGACCGGATGGACTAACATCCGAGTATTATAAGACCTTCAAGGACCTCTTGAGTCCCCTCTTGACGGAGGTATTAAATGAGTGTCTTTCCTCGGGCACTCTGCCAAAGTCAATGAGGAGGTCAGCTTTGATCCTTCTGTCAAAGGGTAAAGACTCGAGCCGTATTGAGAACTGGCGTCCCATAGCACTTCTCAATACGGACAGGAAGGTTCTGGCAAAAGTGCTGTTTAATCGGTTGGTCAAGTTTGCACCCCAGCTCCTCTCGGGGGCCCAGCATTGCTCTGTTCCAGGCCGTAGCACCTTTAGCGCTGTTCTTGGTGTCCGGGAGGCAGTGGAGCAGGGTAGGGCTGGTCACTGGGAGGGGTACTTGCTGTCCTTGGATCAGGCCAAAGCGTTTGATCGGGTTAATCATGAGTACCTCTGGTCAGTCCTTCTGAGATATGGCCTGCCAGTGGGGTTTGTTGATTGGCTGCGAACATTGTATGCAGGGGCTGAGACTTTCCCGCTGGTGAACGGTTGGCTTGGCCGCCCTTTTGAGGTGGGGTCCGGCGTCCGTCAGGGCTGTCCTCTAAGTCCCCTGTTGTATGTGTTTGCGATAGATCCCTTTCTTAGGAGGGTTGATCGTGGACCTATAGCAGGGGTCGGGATGGACCGGGCGGTGCCGGAGGCTACCCTGAGGGCAGTGGCATACGCCGATGATGTCACGCTCTTCGTATCCTCAAGGGAGGAGGCGGAGTTTGTGGTGTCGGAGGTGGATGCCTACTCAGAGGCATCCGGGTCCAGAGTCAACTGGGATAAGTGTGAAAGTCTCTGGTTAGGAAGGGGGGATCCTGTGTTTGATCTCCCGGACACTCTTCCGGTGCCCCAGACTTCAGCAAAAGTTCTTGGCATCAAATTTGGCCAGGGGGATTACCCCATGCAAAATTGGGTAGACAGGCTGGATGGTGCCACTCAGAAGGTAAACCAGTGGAAGGGTTGGTCTTTGACCCTTCGGGAAAGAGTTAGCCTGATCAAAACATACCTGCTCCCTTTATTCATCTACCTGGGCAGCGTATGCATTTTGCCAGAACCTCTCTGGACCCGGGTCTACAACCTGTTCTTCCTAATGTTGTGGGGGAATAGGTTGAACCTGATCAGGAGAGATGTTACATACCGCACGAGGAGACTAGGGGGGTTATCTATGGTCAACCCCGTGGTGTTTCTTGTAGACACCTTTTTTAAGATCAACATAGGCAACCTCTGGCAAGAAAGGGCTCCTCTGTGGGTCTACTCCTGCCGGGGATGGTTTCGGCCCTTCTTCCAGGAATGGGAGACAGGAGGGCGAGTGAAGGACCTTCGCACGCAGCATGGATATCTCCCGACTTACGCTACCTTGGTTCTGAAGGTGATACGCCGGTGGGGTCTGGGGATGTGGGAGATCAGGACTCTGACGAGGAGGCTCCTCGACGAAAGAGTCCTGTTGACCCGTTTCCAGAAGCCCCTGGCGCTCAAGGACTGCCCAAGTCGGGACCTGGAGGGAGGGTTACGTTTACTGAATTCAACCCGGGTCCCCTTGAAGTTTTGGGACTTGGCTTGGCGCTGCTTTCACGGGAGACTGTATGTAAGGGGTAACTTGAAGAGCAGGCCTCTGATTGACAGGGGTTGCCCCCGTCAGGAGTGCAGCAATGTGCTGGAAAGCATGGAGCATTTCCTGCTTCAGTGCCCCTTTAATACAGAGGTATACCAACGGGTAGGGGTCTCCATAGGCTGGCGTCAGCTGGCACACTTCTCCTATGCGGAGTGGGCTTATGGAGCCTTCAGAGGCCTTGGTGGCAGGGACCGCTGCACTTTATTTCTAGTTAGCCTAGTGGTCAGGTTCCACATCTGGAGTGCACGGTGCCTGATTTCGACGGAACTGAAAGTCCTCCCCGTGGATACGGTATGTAGGAACATCCTGGGTGACCTGGTGAAGGTACGTTCTTTGGAGTATGAGAGGCTGGGCACATCTAAGGCTTCTCTCCTATGGAGAGGGCTTGTTTTTCGTTAGGGACAGTTTTTCTTAATCTTCTAGGGGCAGAGTAG